>NC_048303.1:37155288-37287396 GCF_013100865.1 Trachemys scripta elegans | reverse complement strand
ACACCGGGGGGGGGGGGGAAATCTAGTCACATAGAGTGTTGGGATTCTTAGGGATTGGCTTGTTTTGGCCTTGTTTTGAAATGGGATTAGCTTGATTTTGTCTTATTGTGAAAGTCTGGGTGCTTATTTGCCGTGTGAAAGTTGGCAACTGTTCTATAAAGGGGTAGGTCAGGGATCGGCAACATTTGGCACCTGGCCCATCAGGGAACTCCGCTGGTGAACCACGGCCAGTGGGAGCTGCGATCGGCCGAACCTGCAGATGCGGCAGGTAAACAAACCGTCCCGGCCCGCCAGTGGCTTTCCCTGACAGGCTGCATGCCAAAGGTTGCCGATCCCTGGTGTAGGTTATTAAATGTCAGAGTCCCCAGCCTAAGAGCTTGCAATCCAGACACAGAAAAGAGACAAAGGAGGTGGGGAAGGGCATGCAATTATAAATGTTAATTCTTATACATTGGACATTTATATTAAAAATTGTGATAAAATGTTTGCAAGTTTGCCTGGTAGATGATTTTCAATGCACACTAATGCTTCTGCTGCCATTGAATGGCAGTTTTGCTACATTGACTTTGGTGGAAACAGACTTTGGTAAATGATCTGTAAAATTCCACAAAAACAAACCTTCCCCCGCACCACTGCCAAGCTTTTTTCTTCTTGTAAACCAATAAAATCTCCAGCTTAGCAAACTCCTATGTCTTGTGCACTCCTAATGCATCAATACTGGCAATGACACAGACCTATAGGTACAGCAATATTTTCCGAAGCTGCTGTAATAGGATTGCATTTTATATACCAATAACTCTGCAATTAAATGGTACACCAGACAGGAGGAGTCAAGTGGTCAGATTAAGGCTCTGCATTGCAGCCACTGCACAGGCTGAGCTATAAAGATACAGACAAAATATTCCAGGGATAACATGTTTCTTAACAATAGACCTGATTTTTTTTTATTGCACTTGTTGCCGGACAGAGTGCCCGAGGAAAGCAACAGCGGGGTTCATTGCCCGGTGTGCTTCGCGCCAATGAACAAACCAGGGTGGAGAAGCAATCAAAGTTTATTTGAGATCTCAAAGCGGTGCAAGGAGACTGGCATGTCTCAGATCAAGCACACCATCATAAGCAGCTTTTCTCTTTTTATACATTTTGCAGCTAAGCTCTTCCCTTCTCCCCCCCTCCCTCCTCCTATAATAGTTACATTAAGCAGGTAGCAATTACATTTAATCAGTTAAGTCATCTTGGCGGCTATAAGTCTAGCTTGTTAGTAACTCTCCTCTGAATTGTTATCTTAGCAGTTCAAAAGGAAAGGGATATCTCCCCTTCAGCCAGAAACATGCAGGCCTCATTATTACCACTTGGTACTGGTATGAGCGGTGTTGCAACTGATAACTGGCTGTTACACATTCCGATTTCTGCATCTGGCTTTTGAGGTCGATTAGAGTTTAAACATGGAGAGACTTTGGTTCATTTAGGCCTAATGCAGGAAGGCTTCATCGACACTCGTGGTCTTCCACCCTCCCGAGTTACCTAGGGTTATGCCTACTGACAACAACACACTCTTGACCTGGAACTAGTTGTCTTATCTGACAGATCCTTTGAAGAGCAGTTGAAATAATGAAGTTATAGACCAAAATTAAATTTTATTTTTTTCCATTACTTACCGCCACAGTTAATTTGAGCTAGAACGTCTTTCTTCTGTCTTAACTGGTTTAGGAGATTATTTATGAGGATTAGCTCAGACTTGCTGTGATTCCTATTTTAAAACATTCTATCACTTGCTGCAAACTAGGCATAAAACAGATAGGAAGATATTACAGAATTTAACAAGTCAGTGGAAAATAAAATATAGGTGGTATAATTGGCAGAACACCAGAAACAAAGTCAGGAGACTAAACTATCTTCATTCACAGAATAAATAGAAACATTAACAATGATTTGCCAACTTATGGCATTGAGCTGTAAATGTTCTAGGGTATCAATACATTTCTCTTATGTTTCTAATTGAAAAAGTATCAGAGGGGTAGCCATGTTAGTCTGAATCTGTAAAAAGCAACAGAGGGTCCTGTGGCACCTTTAAGACTAACAGAAGTATTGGGAGCAGAAGCTTTCATGGGTAAGAACCTCAAGGGACTAGCATCTGAAGAAGTGAGGTTCTCACCCACGAAAGCTTATGCTCCCAATACTTCTTTTAGTCTTAAAGGTGCCACAGGACCCTCTGTTGCTTTTTAATTGAAAAAGTAGTTCAATAATTAAAAACATTCATTTTTATCTTCTATACACACTTACATACACTGCACTTCAATCTTAAAACCTCAGGAACTGTATTCCTCACATGTTATTTTTTCTATTTGAAACAATCATTTGACTTTACTGCAGAGGAATTATGGTTGTAAAAAAATTTACACATTTGCTCTATCGAGCAGTCAAATGACTTCAGTGAGACTTTCCAGGAGCAAGGGAAGCAGGATTTGGCCCTTAGCTAAACTGCTATATTTAAGATTGTTAAGGTTTTTCACAAGATCTTTTGAAGAACCAATAAGATTTTTGTTGATTGTTTAAATAAAATAAGTTTCTGGTTCACTCATCTGAGGAGCTATGGCATCCAGTTCTGGTCATGAGTTCCTCTAAGATACCCACAGATTCCCTCACTGTACAGCTGTGTATCTTCCCTGCCTGCAATCATAGCCTTGTGACATTTCACTGGGGCACCCAGCGCTTTGAGCTGCTTGCATCTGGTGCACATATTTTACCTGGCTTTGCAAGCCATAGGTCTGATTCTTGCTTGCAAAAAGACTGGGTCATCTGTACCCTACCTCATTGCCTCTTGGCCTTCCAATTTCATTGGATTCCCCAGCTCTTTTCTGAGCTCTGACTTACAATTATTCTGATATTAAAAGTGATAGGAAAAAAAACTATGTAAGTGTAATTATTCTAATTATACTATTAATATTCAGAATTCAGTTAATCAAAATTACATTTTCCTAATGGACAATAATTGCTTGTACAATCAGTTACACATTTATGATCCTGGAGAAATATGGTGCAAAAATCAATATTCATCTTAATTGCTTTCTAAACATTGTTTTCTTATTACAAGTTTAATCACAAATCCCTTAATTAGTATAAAATGCAGCATGTTACTGGTGCTACCCAGGCTCCGGAGAAAGCGGCATTAACTCCAGCTCCCCTTGTAGTGCTTAGGAGAAAGGCTAGAGAAGTGACTGTTTGGGAAACAAAAGGGAATGAAGAGCTAAGGCTCCATACTTGTGAAGACTAGTTTGAACCCTATGCTGCAGAATTTCTCTGTTATCTTTCTGAGTAAACTGATGTAGTTTACTTTTGTGTTGTAAACACGAATGCCTGGGAAAAGCCCTAGCCTGCAACTGTCCGTCCCCCCCCCCCCCCCCGCTGCGTCTTTTCACTAGGTTACTAATAGTCTGATAGTTGTGTTTGTTTAGATGCTACTTTTGGAGTCCTGGTTCATCACTAGGATTCCTATGCGCTGCGGTAATGCAAACTAACAACCACTTTTCATGGACATAAGCAAATAGGCAACTCTCTACAATTCAGCACTTCCCCTTTTCCTATAATTATAGCATAAAAATTGCAGTTCACAAGAAAAGTAAAGCAAAATCACTCCACAGTTAAATCCTTTTTGATTTTTTTTTCTTTCCAACCACTTCCTTGAACTTTGACTAACAAATCCCTAAAAGAAATCTGATCTGAGACCTTATTGATGTCCCAAGGTGAGCAGGTATAGCTTAATTAAACCTCTCCTGTCTGGGCTACAGCAATTTTATGCATTAGCCAGTTTGCACACTTTCATTACCATCTATTAAGAGTCTAATTCAAGTAAATGGTTAGAGACGTACATTCTTTTCCTCTGCTCTGCTTTTCTTACATTTACGTTTCTATACAAAAAGCCCAGAGCAATTGGAAATGGCGATAGTTAGTTTTGTTGCTACAGTGTTCCGTGCACTATTATTTTCATGAAGTCTATAAAGTCAGCTTTTACTCAGGTAAGTGGTTATAAAATATTGTCACAAGTATGCTCTCAATGACTTCCATATAAGATCTGCTCAGCTTTCGAAAAAAGCATTTTTGCCTTGTAACTACCAACATTTCAAACTCATCTGGGATCTGAAAGTCAAACTGTGGCCTTTCTGTTCATACAGCCCCCATGATGATGCACAAGGCAGAACTGAGGCCTGGTCTCTCCTCTATAGCTGAACTAGCTCTGCTGTGTGAATAGGAGACCTCTCTGATGCATCACTGAATGTCAAATTCTCTCAGACTTCAATGGAGTAAGATGTGTATATGAGGGCAGAATTTAGCACTAACACTAATGTAATCTGTGCACTACCTAATAATGTGCATTGTGCATGTCAGAAACATTGGGGGCTATACTCCCTTACTCACATTAAGATAATAATTAATGGCAAAGGATTAGATTCGACAGTCAATTCGGATAAGTTTGTTCCAGCATCCTGGTGTGAAACTGCCCTAAAGAGGAAGGATCCAGCCTGTGGAGGGTATCACTTGTGAAAGGGATCACCAGGTCATTTTCAGCTGCCTTACTGACTACTACACTACCTCCCCCCCGGCATAGTCCCCACTGCATAGTCCCTACTGAAAAGAAGGTGGACTGTGGATGCGACCGATTCCCAGCTGCCAGGCAGCCCCGGGGGCTCTTGGCAGCCTGGGTAGTTTACAGCAGATATCGGGCAGCAATGAGCTTTACTGGGGGAGTGTTCTAATGCTGACTGAACAAGTACTGAGGGGCCAGAAAATGGTATTGTGCCGAGTACAGCTCAGCTAAATTAGAGGTGTGCCTGAGACAGTCTGGGCAGTGCACTCATGGCACAATCTCCTTGCAGGTACTGAGCTCCATAAATTCATGGGGTATCGTTTTTACTTTGAAATGGCAAAATGTCTCCTCTTTTCCTAGGCTGATGTTTTGACATTGGGAGTTTGGGCCCCGCTGCACTAGCAGTAATGAAAAACAACAGCTAACAGAAGACACATTTTCCCAAGTGAGCTCAGGGCACGCTGCCAAATGGCTGAGCTCTCCACATGAGGAAAAGTCCTGAAGAGGGCAACTGTGAAGGTCTTTAGCTTGGCATTAGAAACAATGGTGAAATACCTCAGGTGTTTCCTTGACTAAGTGGGAGTGTAGAGTAAAAATCATTGCATGTCTTCTCTACTAAAATGTCTAGGAAATGATGAAGTACTGGATTGTCATGTCATCCAATTAATGTTTCTGCTTTTTACAAGTAGTTTTTACAGGATATTTTTTCCATTTAAATCTACCAGCCTGTTCCACTTGATATGTTTTGAAGGGATATGCTTTTTTGTTCTATCACTCAAATCAATGCTTTGTCTTTTCATATTTTACTTGGCCAGTGCTTCTCTCTTTTTTGGATTCAGCTGAGTTTTCTTAACGATGTTTTAAAGAGTCTGTTAGCCTTACATGCTAGACATTTTCCTTTCAGATTGTTTATACACCTTCTCTGGAGTTAAAATAGACTCCACAATTCTTCTCTCTCTGTGTCTCACAGAGAAAAGAAAGGAAGGGGGCAGGGAAATAAGAACTCTGTCTCCAGAGGTGGCACAGAGATCTGTACTAGGTTCTGGGTCTCAAGATTTACTACTCCAGGGTTTAGCCAGAGCTCACGCTGAGGCATTGGCAACTGCAAGTGGTGCAGCAGTTGTCAGATTGTCCCACTGCATTGCACGTTGTAGCCTAGTTGCACATAATCTTCTGTTGCTTTAGGTTTACATTCTCTCGATACAACTGGGCACTGGGGCCTAGAAGCACACACTATATGACTGAGCAGGCCCTAGACAACTAGGAGCTTTGGCTGCACAGCAAGAGACACAGGCTTATCCTGTCACTGTGCAGCTAGCGATCAGCATCTTGTGGCTGATTGTAACTGCGACTTGCACACTCATGGAGTGGATGCAGCCAACGCAAGAACCTCCTTTGCTGTATTACCTCTTCCATACCCTACTGCTAGTCCTGTCATTGGGCACTCCTTTTCAATGGGCATGCAGCAGGGTCCCAAGAGGGAAACCACTAGGGAATGCATGTAATGTTAAAGTGGAATTTGGGGCAAGTAGATTAAGGGAAGAGAGCCTGAAGCTAAAGGTTTGTGTGGGCATGAATGCATCCACAGCCTCTACTAACTTTACCCACTCATGCAGAGCAGAACGTCACCATTTCCACCACCAGAAGACTTTCCACACTGACAAAGGCAAGGGCAGGATTTGCTCCATTGTGCATGTTAAAATAAGTGTAATTTTAACACTGCAATCTTTAGCATTCGCCTACATTAAGCTTGTGTCTGTGGCTGGAGTGTGCGTAGCCTTGTCTGTACATGAAAGTTGCAACAGTTTAAAATTAATTTACTTAAACCATGTTAAAATCCTAATGTAGATTCACTTAAACTAGTTTAACTCAGTTTAGCTTGAGTCAGTAAATTACCTATTTAAGCTAAACAAATATACACATGGGATGACCAGGTTTAAGTGCACCTATATTGTGTTTACACCAGTTTAATTCTATCAATTTTAATTGATTTAGTTAAACTAATGCAACTTTTGTATATAAGCAAGGCCTGTGTCTCTGTTGTCTTTTCCTTTCTGTCAGCCTCATGATTGCCTTTACATCATGTTTTTAATTTTGTTTCAGAACACTAATCTGAGAAGAAAAAAGGAGAACTGAAGTTAATAAAATTAATGTTAAGAAAATGAAAAATTGTATCACTTGTGCCTGAGGATGTCAGTTATATTAGATGACTCAAAAAGGCAATTAAAATTACAAAAAAGACCAAAATAAAGAACAAATTTTTTAAAAGCAAGATGAAAATATTCTTTCCATATTCACTTGTTTCTTTCATAGCGATTTGTTTATAGTTATTCCTTGGTTATAAACTATTTTATCTTCAGGTGAGGAAACATGTCATAGGGGGATATGTGTTCTTAAATTTAAATGTAATGAATGTTGTGTAAAAATATGTATATATTTCACTGTGTTTTTAGTTTTTGGGGACACACCTCTCTCTCAAATACCAAAGGATTTATTCAATGGCCTATGAGCCCCATTCTGATGCCTGAGAATCATATCTCTCAACGCAAAGTGGAACAATATATATGTGGGAGAGGCTAGCAGCAGTCTCCATACCGAAGTGCTGCACCAGGATACTATTGTCATGCAAAAAATGTACGTGATGGTAGTGGTGGAAAAAACCCAACACCATCACTGGTTGAAGACAGGAAGGGATCCATGATTTCTTGCAGACACAAGTTGAAGTTAGCCCTGTACTGCAATACGTGCCAGGAATATCAGTCTTAAGAGAAGGGCCCTCTAGCTGGAAGCTATAAAAAGGTGGGCTGCTCCTCGGTCTGAGGTGGACTGAGCAACACTGAACAATCAGCCCTAGAAGCAGTCTGGCCTTGGGACAAGACTATGGACTTAATATTGTTGTTCACAGTCAGGATCCAGACATCCAGCAGGAGAACAGAGGGTCTGAACCCTAAAGAATATGCAAGTGAATCAACTGAGATTACACAATATTACTTTACTGTAAAAATGTGTCTTATTTAAGGTGGTGACAAATGGGTAATCAATGAAATGTATGGGTATTACACACATGAGGAATTATGGATACTCACTGATATTATGCTTTAAAGTCTGTGACTAAACAAAAGGAGAAAACAGGTTCTCTCCCAGACAGGAGGGAAGGTAGCCATCTACTTATCTCCAGTGTAAATTAAGCATTGTGGAATCCAAACAATGGAATCCACATTTACATCAAATCAGCAGGAGGATGGGAAATCAATCAGGAAGGGAAGAACAGGAGGTGGTTTTCCTGAGTTTGAAAACAAAGATGAACTTTGGGGACATAAGGAACTGCTGACTGACTTTGGGGTATTCATCACTGAAGGGATGATAGGATGCAGCACCCTTCAAGCCTGTGAAAAGTGGGGCCCCTAATCTGGCAGAATAGGGATGCTGAAAACTGGATGCAAGTAAGGAAATTGCTTAGGCGAAGGTTGCAAATTGCTAGAATAAAGTTTTAGTCACTAGAAAGCAAGTTGTGTTTGTTTTATTTGTAACCTTTCCTCTGTCTCCTATTCTTACTTATTATCACTTAAATCTGTTCTTTGTTAATAAACAGAATCTTGTTTTACTACAAAACCTTCTCAGTGCTGTGCTTCAAACTGAAGAGTAAAATCTGAAGCCAAACTAATAGGCTGATATGTGCTCTCTCTTTGGAGGCAGCAAACTTGATAACTTCTGCCAGGGTCCAGTGAGAGGGACTGGACACTGCAGGGGAGACGGTTTGGGGGTGACTTGGGACTGGAAGGCTGTTGGGGTCACCCTCAAGGAGTAACCAGGCTGGTGCAAACCAGAGTGAGGCCATTGAGCTATAAGCAGGCTGTCGGTGTCAGGGCTCGGAGCAAAGCTGCACAGCACAGGAGCACCCGGGTTTACAGGGAAGGTGGTGACAGAACTCCTTACTGGTCTGGGTGGGCCCTCAAAGCATCACAGGCTTATTGTTAATAAGTTAGTCGTCTTGTCAACTCTCACAATACTATCACAAGTCTGGCCAATTTCTAAATAAGAATTGACTTCTTAATTGCATCTAGTATATTGGCTAAGATTCAAAATCCTGACATCCATAACTTTCTACCCAACCATCCAGGTTCTTTATGATCAGAGACTTAAATCCGAGCTACATCACTTTCCTAATTATACTGAAGGTTCACTGTGGATTTACACAGGAGGCTGGAAAGCATGGTGGAGCCAATGTGAATTTTGGAAAGACAATTTGATCAGTGCTGTTTGGATTTGTGTCAAATATTTCCTACAGAAATATTTCGGCACCGTCACGTCACGTGGCTATGTTTAAAATTAATGTTTCAAATTGATATTGTCCTATCAGATACGCCCAGCTGACAAGTCCATCAGTCACAGAGTTTCTTGACAGTTAAAGTTTACCAGTTGAGTTTTGCAGAATTCATGTGAAACACCTGCAGCAAACAGTCATATAAAGGGACTTTCTTCAGTATTCTCATCAGTACAGGCCTATAGATTATTTTCATACCTGACCCATACAGAAGATATCTCTAGAATAGGATAAAAGGTGTTTTAAAAAAGACATGTTTGTTAATACATTTCAAAAAAAAAAAAAATTAATGTTAATACATTTTTTAAACCCTAGTGTAGACAGCACAAGTTGTATTTTAACATGCATTAGCTGGTCAAGATTAACCTTCTGATTCCCCTATGGGACCCCTTAGCTAGCTAATATCAGTTAAAATACAATTTGCACTATGTACACTAGGGTTTTAAAAACTGTTAGAATGCGTTGGCTAACGCTTTCACTAAGTCCCTCCCTCCTCCCCAACATCTTTTATCCTGGTCTAAATATACCCAACAACAGTAATAGCTAGCAAAGATACCAGTATAACTCCTTTGGTAAAACGACACAGGTGACCTCATTTAGACCTCCTCTAAAGGATTCATATTTTCAAGATTGTCAAATAGATGTAAAACCATAATAGCTTAAGTAAACTTAATGCAGCCTCTTGTAGCAATCTGTCTGCATATAGTTATAAAATCATAGCAATATCTCCATTATATGGTAATAACTTGATCTCTCTGTATTGCAGTTTTTGATTATAGAGATACAGGGGTTCTAAAGGATACTATGGAAAGAAAATTAATTTGACTTTATGACTAAAAAGTATGAGACATCCATAAAAAGAAATATTGAAAATCAGGTACCATGGCAACACATAATAGTTCTAAGATTTAATTCATTAGTGATTAGGGACAAGTTTTAAAAGCAATAACATTAATAAACAATACAAATTCCTTCAACTTTCAGATTTCTCTATGATTGAGAGGGAAGTGATTATATATATATAAATTCCACCCAGATTCAGCAGAATCCAATCAAGTTTGCATATAATGATTTCTTAAAGTCTGTTCAGCCTTCTCATGAGCTTCCTTACCAGAGGCACTGGAAGGATATCAGTGAATTTACAATAATGACAATTGACAATTATAATTGTTAATGATAGATTCAGAGTAACTTATCTGAGAATGTCAAAGCACTTTCTAAAACCTTAATGAATTAAGTCTCTCAAAATTTATGTGAGGTAGATAATCTTCGTTTTTCAGATAGAGAATTAGAGGCAAAGAGAGATTAAGTGACTTGCCCAGGGTTATATAGGAAGTCTATGGCAGAGCCAGAAATAAAATCCTGATCTCCTGTCTCCCAGTCCTTTGCATTAACCACTAGCTCATACTTTACTATACAAATATTAACTGTTAAATTGCACGGAGTGCTAATGTTTACCTGTATCAAGATTAGTAATTTTGGGTCTGTTTGCTTGTGCCTTTATCTGAAGAAAAGGCTATGAGGTTCTGAATGGATACAGTTTTCCTTTAATGCTTTGCCAAGGCAGACATCACCTCACTAGTCCCAGGAGTACAGGGCCCCGTAATTGTGAATTTCATGCATCTTTTTCCTAAAGACTGAATAAATTATCCTTTCAGTTTGACCAACATTTTCCCCATCCTCCACAGTTGTACTTCGATCTAAATGGACAGAATGAGATGGATTTTGTGCAGGTTATGGTTTTCCCAAGATTTGTTACACTGCAAGACATGTAACCACCACCAGGTGACTTTTGTAAATTCAGTGCTCATGTACATTACAGAATTACCATTCTCATATCTATGCAGGTTCTCTCCCTCCCCTCATCCCACAATGCAAACTTCTGTGAGTTGGGCAAACATCCAGTAATGCTCCCTACAATATTTTTTTACCCCCTTAAAATCCATTCTCTATTTTGTGCATATGTAATGAAAAAAATCTGTGCTGACATACTAAAGTGATGAGCACAGAATCAATACCTAGCTAGAGAGAGAAATCCCACTGAGATACTTTAACATGATCATGGACACCTGGGACATTTTTTTCAGAAGAAAGAGAATCCCAGTACTACAGTACACTGGGACTCCTTTGCTGAAATGATACAAGTAGAACGAAACACCAAGCTAGTGACAGAAAAATACATATGTTAATTAGCTAAATAAATGTTGGCTTTATGAGTACTTAAATATTGATGTAATAGTAAGGATGTAAACCTTTCTAAGTAGCGGATTTTACAATATATACTGTATTCACCAGTCCCCGTCCCCCTGTTAAAAAGATCCTTGAGAGCAGAGTTAAGGTTGCCTGTTGCTATTTTGTGCCCTTCCAGAATGTTCAGTTTAGCTAAATTTAAACCTATGAGAACCAAGAATTACAGAGTTAAGGTACATGCTAACACAACCTTAACTCTGCCCCCTAGAGCTGGCAATAGCCACTGGAATTCTCCTCATGCACTCCAGCTGTGTTCACACAGGCAATTAGGGAGAGGGGCTCAGACCCACAACCCAGAGGGGCAGGGCTTCTTCGAGTGCCAACTCACATGGAAGGGCAGGGAGGGAGGCTCAGAGGGGCAGGCCCCCTTCAGTTTCCAGCACACACATGAGAGGAGAGAATGTGGAGTTGACAGGAACCCCTGAACCAATCACCTCCTTCTGCCTCTGTCACTCCCCATGTCCCCACACCCAGTGTCCCACCACTCTCCTAACCCTCTCCTCATGGCTTGAGCCCCTCGACCTCTCCCCTACAACCCATCCCCACTCATCCTCTTCTCCTAATCCCCCCCTCCCCTTTCTGCAGCCCAACCCCCTCATCTATTCCACCCTCTGATCCCCTCCCTTCTTTGCACTCTCCCAATCCCCCCCAGAATTGTTCCACATTCCCCCTCACTGCTCCAATCCCCCATATTCCCTAGCTCTGCGCCATAAGAGGTATAAGAATCTGATAAAGTTATAAGCAGCTCATGCTAGGGGCTGCAGATCAGGAACTCCTTGATCCTCAGCACACTGGAAATATGATTACAATATCCTGTCTTTCAACTTCCTTTTAGTTAATCAATGCTAATTGACTAATCAATGGTGGCTGTGTGCTGTAATAATCCCCCCTACAGGCGGAAAATTAGCAACATGCTCAGCTATCATTCTCCCATATCCGCACAGAGCATGTATAAATTACTATCTTTAAGAAAAGAGTGAGAGCTCCTATTAATTTAGCTGTACAAATTAGGAGGACACATTTCCTGCCCCCCACCCACCCACAAAAAAAGCTCTTAGATAGGTAGATGGTAACAACTTCCCTGCAGATCATTTCCAGATTTCTCCAAAGGTAGGGTTTGAATTTACAGTAAGAGCTGGTCAGAAAATTTCCATAAGAAGAGTTTTCCATCAGAAAACATCATTTTGAAGAAACCAATTTTTGTCCTGAAATTGTATAATTTTGACAAAATTTCCCATGGAAAACAACTGTTTAGAAATTTAAAAAATATTGTTTCCAACAATGTAGTTGGGGAGAAATTTCAAAAATTTGCTTCACAATAAAAGTTTTGTTTTGAATTTTTTTTCTTCATTTTTATTACTTTTACATAGTTCATGCCATGTCAGTAGTGGTAGTTTTCAGGGTAGCAGCTGTGTTAGTCTGTATCCTCAAAAAGAACAGGAGTACTTGTGGCACCTTAGAGACTAACAAATTTATTAGAGCATAAGCTTTCACGGGCTACAATCCACTTCATCGGATGCATATAGAGTGAAACATATATTGAGGAGATATATATACACACACATACAGAGAGCATGAACAGGTGGAAGTTGTCTTACCAACTCTGAGAGGCCAATTAAGTAAGAGGAAAAAAAAAAAAACTTTTGAAGTGATAATCAAGGTAGCTCAGTACAGACAGTTTGATAAGAAGCAAGTGTGAGAATACTTACAAGGGGAGATAGATTCAATGTTTGTAATGGCTCAGCCATTCCCAGTCCTTATTTAATCCTGAGTTGATTGTGTCTAGTTTGCATATCAATTCCAGCTCAGCAGTCTCTTGTTGGAGTCTGTTTTTGAAGTTTTTCTGTTGTAATATAGCCACCCACAGGTGTGTCATAGAATGACCAGACAGGTTAAAGTGTTCTCCCACTGGTTTTTGAGTATTATGATTCCTGATGTCAGATTTGTGTCCATGAATTCTTTTGCGTAGAGACTGTCTGGTTTGGCCAATGTACATGGCAGAGGGGCATTGCTGGCACATGATGGCATATATCACATTGGTAGATGTGCAGGTGAACAAGCCCCTAATGGTATGGCTGATGTGATTTAGGCCCTATGATGATGTCACTTGAATAGATATGTGGGCAGAGTTGGCATCGGGACTGGGAATGGCTGAGCCATTACAAACATTGAATCTATCTCCCCTTAAATTAAATTAATTAAATAAATAAATTAATGGAGATATCCCATCTCCTAGAACTGGAAGGGACCTTGAAAGGTCATCAAGTCCAGCCCCCTGCCTTCACTAGCAGGACCAAGTACTGATTTTGCCCCAGATCCCTAAGTGGCCCCCTCAAGGATTGAACTCACAACGCTGGGTTTAGCAGGCCAATACTCAAACCACTGAGCTACCCCTCCCCTTGTAAGTATTCTCACACTTGCTTCTTATCAAACTGTCTGTACTGGGCTAGCTTGATTATCACTTCAAAAGTTTTTTTTTTCCTCTTACTTAATTGGCCTCTCAGACAACTCCCACCTGTTCATGCTCTCTGTATGTGTGTATATATGTCTCTTCAATATGTTTCACTCTATATGCATCCGATGAAGTGGGTTGTAGCCCACGAAAGCTTATGTCTAATAAATTTGTTAGTCTCTAAGGTGCCACAAGTACTCCTGTTCTTTTAGTAGTGGTAGTGTGTAACATGCCATGCCATGTCATAGCATGTCAGAATAGCATCAGACAGACATTAAACTAATGTAATCTTCTGAAAAGCAGCAGGAGTTCATGGGATAGTTAGGTTTCAGAGTAGCAGCCGTGTTAGTCTGTATCCGCAAAAAGAAGAACAGGAGTACTTGGGGCACCTTAGAGACTAACAAATTTATTAGAGCATAAGCTTTCGTGGACTACAGCCCACTTCTTCGGATGCATATAGAATAGAACATATATTGAGGATATATATATATATATATATATATATATATATACACACACACACACACATACAGAGAGCATAAACAGGTGGGAGTTGTCTTACCAACTCTGAGAGGCCAATTAATTAAGAGAAAAAAAAAAAAAAACTTTGAAGTGATAATCAAGATAGCCCAGTACAGACAGTTTGATAAGAAGTGTGAGCATACTTACAAGGGGAGATAGATTCAATGTTTGTAATGGCTCAGCCATTCCCAGTCCTTATTCAAACCGGAGTTGATTGTGTCTAGTTTGCATATCAATTCCAGCTCAGCAGTCTCTCGTTGGAGTCTGTTTTTGAAGTTTTTCTGTTGTAATATAGCCACCCGCAGGTCTGTCACTGAATGACCAGACAGGTTAAAGTGTTCTCCCACTGGTTTTTGAGTATTTTGATTCCTGATGTCAGATTTGTGTCCATTGATTCTTTGTTCATAGTGGAATCTTCTCTGTAAATATACCATGTTGAGAGTGAATAGGAGACTCACCGAATCCCAGGTATTTCCACAAGCTGCTGGTGCTTTACAATGGATGGCACAATATTGAAAAAAAAAAATTGCTGGAGAGTAATGAATGCCTCAGCTTGTCTTTGCACAGTGGGGCCTGTTTGAGAAGTATACAATATATGCAACTACCACTGTAATCTTCAATCATCCCTGTGCAGTCTCTTGCAGTGCATCTGAGTGGATGAAATCATCCATGACACATGTGTTTTCATTATTCAACATAATGCTAGGGAGGCTCTAGGCTAGACAGTGAGGTGATCAGCCAAGAACCTTGTATGATGCACAGTGCATAAATCATGTCACCCTATGTTATAAATTATACAATCAATACACAGTATAATATAATGTGATAAAGAGCATATGATTTATGCAATATGTACCATAAAAGGAATTTTTTTCCTTTGGCTGTCCAGCCTGGGGCCTTCACAGCTCCCATTATAGAAAATGATATAACATGGATGACTCAACTGAATTCAACATGCAAACAACCATTTGTGTAGTTGACAAGATTGGGTTCTGATTCTCAAATGGAGGAAAGAAAAGCTGAGGACCAGATTGTGAGTGGCCATTGTGGGAGTCTGCACAAGGGAGGTGGGGTGCACCAGAGACCCTTTGAGCAACTGCACAAGAGCTTCCCTGCCCTTTGGAGTGCATGTCACCAAAAAGGGGACAGAGAAGGATGGGGAGGAGGCAGCGTCAGAGTCCTGCCCCACGTCAGCACCAGTCTCTCTCATAGTCCCATAGGCTGTAACCCCCTAGGCAAGTTAGCAGACAGGAGTTTCAAGATTCCAGGCAGACATAGATAGCTGCTATTAATAGTTTCCCTGGATTTTTCTGGATTCAATCACTGCAAAATAGGTCCTTTGGGTTAAGACTAGATTTGGTTTCTCCTAAAATGAGAAATCTTGAACAGCAAACAGAATCAGCAACCAAAAATAATGGTTTTTGTCCTTGTGTTCTGGGACTCCCCCTGATACAACAGAAAAAAGATTGTGGGACCCATATTCTCTCTCATCTAGCTATCAAGAAAAGGGGGATGATCGCCACCTGCGGTGACCTGTTCACAACCCCCAAGTTGAGAACCCATGTTGAATTTAGTACACAGCAAGCCTGAGGCTATGGAAAACTTAGTGAAATCCTGTGATGATAGCATTCTTAAATTTCCCAATGTTATAGATAAGAATAAGCTTTTTCATAGTTTTAGAGTATTAAATGCCTTAGCTCAGTGGTCCCCAAACTGTGGGATGTGCCTCCCTAGTGGGATGCAGAGGAACATTCAGAGAGGCTCAGCAGGGTCTGGGCCAGCCCCCTGGCGGGGGGGGCAGGGAGGGAGTGCTACCCAACCCCTTTCTGACTCCAGCTCTGCTCTGGCCCCACCCCCCAGCTCCTGACCAAGTCCCGTGGCTCCAGACCACAGGTGTGGACAGGTTACATTATGGGGGATGGACCTGCATGACAGAAAAAAAAGTTTGGGGACCACTGCCTTACCTACCTATGAATTCCACCTGCTTCAGATTAAAAAAAAAAATCCATCACAAGTCAGTGTACTCTATTGTCAGATTCTATTCTTTTCCCCAGAACTGTTTTATATGGGAAAGTCCCATAAAGGAGAAAATATAATCTTTCCATAGAAATTTTTTTCTTTAAACCACCCTATAGAATTTGAGAATAAATTCCTTCTACAGAATTCTATAGAATTGTTTTAAAAAGCCCTTTAGAAAGGATACCATTCTCTATGAAATTCAAGAGAGTAATTTCTCTGTTTTCTTCCTTATTACATCACATAGAACTTTCCCAGAGGGTTTCTTGTAATTTTGGGCTCCTCGTGGGATCAAGAATGAGTCATGATATATGTCTGAAGATTGAAAAATTACAGTACATTTTGTTACAAGATAAAAGAATTTGTGGGAGCCAGGCTTTATGGCACAGGATTTGTCCCTTTTCTTTAAGCAAAGCTGAAATGGTATCTGGCTGTGATCTGGGACAGTTGCAGTCACTGCATTTGACTAAAATGTGCACTCCAATTTTAAGGAAGCAGAGTATGGTATAAGTAACTGCCTCAGTACCCAGATCTCAGGTACAGAGAAAGCTCTCTTCATGCACAACTGTGTCAAAAATATACTTCTATGGGCAAATGTGAGCAAGAAGATGGCCAAGTAATTTAAAGGATATGAGATGATTTACTGAATTGTAATGAGTAGGGCAACCAGCTCTTTGAGTTGACAGATTGGTGATACATTTCACAGAGGGGAAAGGGTTTTCAGAGCTTGCAGTGGTCTAGGAGATTGAAATCAATGGGGAGTTCTGCTGTATGGGCCCTATAACTTTATGATTCTGCACTGGTGAATAGCACAGGAGCGGGTCAGGTTGGATAAAAGAGGGGGAAGAGATCTAGCCATAGACTTCATAAGTGAATTTCAAATGACAAAGAAAATTTATTAGACCAGTTCTATTATTCTACTATGAAAACGCTATGCTGATGAAAGAGTTTACTCAGCTGTGAGCTAAAGGGAATAAAATACAGAAATTATGGAAACAGGTTCATGTATGAAAACACGTCAACTATCTTTTCATTGCTAGGATTCTAAGTAAGATTTATTTTGAGTAGAAAGCTCTTAATAGCCACTGATGGGAATTGCTTGCAAAGAAAAAAACCCTCTATCATTATTTCTTGGGAAATCTTCTCAGTGAATTTTTGTTCCCTAGTTTGCCTCTGCTTAATTGCTTAAGTTTCAGTGCTTTACACCGTGTTTTCCTCTGTGCTCTGTCACTGCTTTAGGGAAATATTTCCTTCCATTTATTTTACATTGATAATTTTGCTTGTTTCTGCCCATCCCTTGCTTGGTGACAGTCTCTGCCTGTGTTAAAAAACAAAAACAAAAACAAACAAATAAATAAAAATTAACCTATTAGCTGTTTCATGCTGTTGCAGGACCTATTTATATTTTGGTGATGAATGGTGAGGAGGGATGTCTGTCTGCTGAAAGTGGATTTCCATTTCAAAATAGAGGGCACATGGGTTCTGGCAGGCTCATTGGAGATGCATCACATGCAGTAACTCAGCTGACAAGGTCAAAGGATGATTTTATAGCAGTTGACAGGCATTCTCCCAGCAGTCAGATGATCTGGGGTGATCTAGCCTGGTTAAATGTGAGATCAGCATAGTTATGCCTAGCGTATTAAGCAAGTCCCATGTCACATGCGCCTGCTCCACAGAGAGGAAGCTGAACAGAAAATTTGTTGGATGGCAGTTGCAGGAGTTACTGAACCATCCTGCAGTCCCTGGGCATCCCAGCTGCAATGTAGATGCATCCTAAGTGGCCTGCCTACCCATAGAACCCTAACCCACCCATACTCTTGTGGGTGGACAGTGCACTGTGATCAGGATTGAATGTTTCTTGGGCAGGTGATGGGGGAGCAGTATAATGGGCTTCCCCTCTCTCAGTAGCTGGGCTGCTGGTGGCTGTGGTTTGAGAGGCTGGGGGAGGGAAGCACAGAATTGAAACCAAAAGTCCTTTTGGTGAGCAGTGTGGCTCTGGCTCTATGAAAGTTTGTTGGATTTTTAGAGAATATGGTGGCTCTTTATTCCTTCAGCTACCCCACAAGTTACAGTTATGCTAGATTTTGGTACTTGTCCTGGATTAGAACTGAAATTTCATTTCTTTTGTAATGTGTGGTGATATAAAGTCATGGAAAAGTGTAAGGGTTCACCTGTTTGACAGGCAAGTCTTTAACCTGGTAACTGATTTGTATTTTTAATTGTTTTGTTTGCTGTAAGATGTGATCAGGTTCTTTGATGTCTTCTCCATATACAGTATATTACAATACTCACTCCCAGAGCACTCAGTTGAAACTGAATATTTTGAAGCCTGCTGTACAATCTTAACTGGATTTTATTTTAACAACTTCATGCAGTGTTGATGGTTCCGATGAAAGCAATTCATTACTGAAAGTTATTTCCATTACAGAGACTATCATAAGAGGAATAACTGATTAATTCTGCGTGAGAGGCTCCGATAAAGCTGTGTGAACCATCTGCAAGTGTGGTCATGAGGGGGAGATATTTTTACAGTGAAGAAATACTGGGGTAGCAATTCTGAAAGAGTGATGTCTCAAAAGACATAGCTGGCAACCCGTAAGTGCTTCATCTTCCATAGCAAGCATGACTGACAGGTGGATATGATTTACAGCCATATTTAAGAGGTATTGAAATACAATAAAGAAGGAAATTCTCACCTTTTACCAAACTCCAGAAGGTAAGGAAGATAATAGAGAATCCAGGCCTATATATTTTTTTATTTTCCACTGTGTACTGGTTTACTCCTAAACAGAGTGGACATAAAATGCTACTACTCTGATCTGGAATATTTTAGCACCTACTCTGTACAAAGTGTAAATGAATATACTAAGTACACCTCTATCCCGATATAACGCGACCCGATATAACATGAATTCAGATATAACACGGTAAAGCAGCGCTCTGGGGGGGGGGAAGAAGAAGGGGGCGGTGGCGCGGGGCTGCGCACTCCGGCATATCACAGCAAGTTGGATATAACCCTGGTTTCACCTATAACGCAGTAAGATTTTTTGGCTCCCGAGAACAGCGTTATATCGGGGTAGAGGTGTACAGTGTGGTGGGGAATAAAGCCCATAAGATATAACAAGTAATGTATATTATAGAATTAAGTATGCAACATGGATAGATTTACAACACCGTATCTATATATTTCTAGTCTGCCCATCATTGTGGTATTTGGGCACCAACTAGTACAGTGATTTCATATTGCATCACTATGTTAGTTCTGTATGATTTATGTAGCATAAAGAAAGGACAGATGATCTTAGAGGGTAAAGCAGACAAGCTGTCTAAGATTTTAGACCATGTTACACAAGTGCAAGGAATAATACCAGCCTCACAAACCATGTATCACAGCACCCTAGTTTTGCTACCTTTCGCTATTATTAGTCTGCTGAACCTCACAGTTAGAGAGGGGCCCACAAAATGTAAGACAGACTGGGGTTATGTTCCTTTTTGCCCAGAATCCCAGCTGATTGCTGGATATGGGAATTATTCCCCCTCCTACCTCTTCTCTGTTCCCACCCAACATATGGGCTACTGGGCCTACAGAGGGCTCTCTGTGGGTCTAGAGACAGACTAATGGATATAAGCTGACCCCACTCCTTTTTGTGGGAGTGGAGGAAAGAATTCCTTCTACTACAGAACTTGTGAGATAATTCCACCTTCAACACTCAATCTCTTTGTAAAGCATTACAAGGCCAAAGTATTATTCACTGATGGTTACAGCTACAAAAATTAAAGGAATATAAACATACAGCATTTAAAGAAAAAGATGAAAGAAGTGAGGTAACTGCCATTTGTCTAAACATACCTGACAGACATTATGGACATAAAGAACATGATGTTTTGAGTATGCATTTGCATTGCCTGTTTGTCTGGGCCTGTACTGCATTTACAGTGGCAAATGGACATTTAGATGCTTGACTATCATTTGTGCATGCAATTATCCTACCTGTTCACACAGAAGTAGGCCTACAAATGCATACATAAAGCTACACAGACATTGGACCTCACTGTATGAAAGTGTGTCTGTAAATTATTAGGATGTAAGAAGATAGAATCAAAAGTAGACCATCTTATTCAGCTGAGTGTAATATCACAATTGTTGTAATTGTGGACATGTAATTATCAGTAATTGATACGTTTAAGAGGCTATCCACAACCTTAAGGAAAAAAGCCAATCTTTGCATTTACACGAGGCATTCTGCAACATGTTAAAATGATTACAGCATCCAATCTTACTAATACTTTTCTTGCACCACTATAGATTAAGACCAACTTCATAAGACAATTTGAATAGAAAAAAAAATTAAAAATTAGAGCTATAATACCAGATGATATACATGTAATCAAAGGAGGCCAGTGTAACAAATATCAGCTACCATTGCCTCACAGTTGCTTCTTTCAGCAGCTATGTTCAAGGATTCATGCAAAGATAGGGGACAACTGGTCTGTTTCAACTCTTTCACCTCTAGAAGAGCACGTTAAGAAATATGGAAACAAAAGTCACTTTGTAGGAATTACTTGCAGGTGGTTTAATGCTCTGTATTACCCCCGTCAATCTCAGTCTCAAAGAAAAATGGGGAAAAGAACTTTTCCTTACTATCACAACAGAAAGCTGGGAGGACATCTGGCTTAACATGAAAGATATTTCCAGTTCCTTATCCTTGCGATTCTTAAACAGGTACTACTGGACTCCAGAACATTTAAGGCTAGATTGCATTTTGAACATTCACTGTGTTTCCAAACAGCCACATGCCAATCTTTCACACATCCTCTATATCTGTCAAACAATGCACGTGTTCTCAAACGTCATATTCAATGCTCTCAAAAACTGTAAGTGTCGCTTGTTTTTTTCCTTCACCAAGCTTGTGTATTTCAGGGGTGTTGGATGAGTTGGTATTGCCAGTTAACATTAAGATTACAATAACTATTTTAATGGCCGAAAGAATTATTTTGAGAAAATGGAAATCTGCAATTCCTCCCTCATACACAGATTGGCTTAGTGAGCTCTCTACTACTGCATTAATGAAAACATGACTTTGCCTAATAGAAACTCCTGGAAAAATGAGTATGGCTGGTCACATGTGAAACTATTGATACTTTTGCAATTTAATATATATTAGTTCAATACTCATAGGTTATGATCCCACTTATGTATCTATTCAGTCACTTTAATAATTGAGCTCCTGCATGACCTCTACAGGTTCAGGTTTTTTGTTTTTTATTCCATCTTTTACAAATAATGAATATTGAAATTTGCTATTTATATGCTATTTCCATCTTTGCATGGATTTGTATGCTTTGTTTCATTATGTGTTTATATTTTATATAAAAATAAAGTTTAAAAGAAACTGACATGAGCATCAGGCCTAGTGGTTGGAGCAGTGGCAGTCAGGTCTAGTGATTGGTGCGGTGGCAGCCAAACCAGGAACCAGAGCCGAAGGTCAGACCCAGAATCAGGAGTCTTTGGAACAAAGCAAGAATGGGGCTGGGAGTCAGGCTGCAGCAAGGGCAGGGCTGGGAACAAGCCTGTGGAGTCTATCACCATTGTCAGGCAGGGAAGAGTTCCAAGCCATGAAATGATGTTGGGCAGACTGAATGGCTCTTTCTCCTGTGACGTTTATATGCCTGCCCTGAGAATCACCAGACCAGCTTCTGGCTTGTGGATTGGCTGGAGCCTAGCACAAGATTGACTCATCAGTGCATGTAGCTTAATCAGGCTCTAGTTCAGGGATGACTCATCACTTCGGATATCTATCACATATTTACTCTGACTACATTAGTTTGCACTGAAGTCAAATTTTCATATATATTTGAATGTTTGTTTATACATATATATATACACACACACACGTGCATGTAATATACATACGTACAATGAATAAATAAATGTATACCCATGTATACACAAATATATTGTGTGTGCACATTTTATATGCATAGTAAATATAGATATGCAAGTATAGCTTGGCAAAAAGCATAGGAGAGTATGCAGGGCCGGCTCTAGGATTTTTGCCACCCAAAGCAAAAACAATTTTGGCTGCCCCCCCCCCGCCCCTTCTTTAATTACCCCACCCCCAGCCCTGCCTCAACTCCGCCCCTTCCCCAAATCCCCAGCCCTGCCTCCTCCCCCCAGGTCTCACGCCTAGGAGGGAGGGAGGGGGAGAAGCGGCGCCCGCGCCGCGGCCACTCGGAGTCTCCCTCCTCCCAGGTTTGAGAGCCTGGGACAGAGGGGGAGCAGCAGCGCGCGAAACGGCCGCTCGGGATCTCCCCCCACCTCCCAGGTTTGAGAGCCTGGGAGGGAGGGGGAGCAGTGGCGCAAAACGGCCGCTTGGGATCTCCCCCTCCCTCCCAGGCTCTCAAGCCTGGGAGGGAGGGAGAGACCCCCGAGCCGCGGCGGCGCGCGAAACAGCTGATTCGCACGCCACTGCTCCCCCTCCCTCCCAGGTTTGAGAGCCTGGGAGGGAGGGCGAGCAGCGGCGCGCGAATCAGCTGTTTCGCAAGTCCTGGCAGCAGCAGCAGAGGTGAGCTAGGGTGGCCGGGGCACATTTTTAGGGGCGGCATTCTGGCGCCAGCCATGCCGCCCCTAAAAATGTGCCGCCCCAAGCACCAGCCTGTTTTGCTGGTGCCTAGAGCCGGCCCTAAGGGTATTCAAATCTTTCCTAGGGGGGGGGGGGTGAGAAACAAAACAAACAAACAAACAAACAAAAAAAACCACACTCACTAGTCATTGGAGAATTCAACGATCCTGAATCTGACTGCATTAAAAACTACAAAATGGCAAAGGAAGCAACCATATTTCTGCACGTAATGCAAGACTATTTTCTTTTAAAGTTTGTTGAGCAAGCAATGAAATTAGAAACTATTCTGACTTACTCCAAAGGAACAAACCAGATTTAGTAAATGAGAGTAACTGTGGTGAACTTTTAGGGCCCAGCAATCAAGCATAATCCAATGTAAGATGTATGCAGAGATCTGTTCATAAAAATTATATGTTCCAAGGGCAGATGCTAATGGAACATGAAGGAACTTGAACAAAATTGATGGAATCAATTACAGAAACTCTACAGTGAAAAAGTGGGAAGCTTCAAAGCAACAGATAAGGATAATAAAATATTCTAAATGGCAGGCCATATTACTGAAGCTGGGGAAGAGAGGTGTAACTTATACAATCTGGCTAGCATGGGAGCCCAGGTACCCCGATATAACACAAATTCAGATATAACGCAGTAAAGCAGTGCTCTGGCGTTGGATAAGGGGCAGAGGGTCTCGGGGGCGGTCAGGGGACGGGGGGGGGTTGAATGGTTCAGAGGTTCTGGGGGCGAGGTGGTCAGGGGACAGGGAATGGGGGCGTTGGATAGGGCGGTCAGGGGACAAGGAGAAGGGGGGCTTAGATAGGGGGTGGGGTCTTGTGAGAGGTGGTTAGGGACGAGGGGTCTCTGGAGGGGTAGTCAAGGGGGGGTTGGATGGTTTGGGGGTTCTGAGGGGTCAGTCAGGGGGCAGGAAGTAGGTGGGGATTGGATAGGGGGCAGGGCCAGGCTGTTTTGGGAGGCACAGCCTTCCCTACCTGGCCCTCCATACAATTTTGAACCCCAATGAGGCCCTTGGGCCAAAAAATTTGCCCACATCTGCATTAGGCGTTCTCATCTCTCCCACCTATTTTAATCTCATTTCTAAATTGTGTGCAGTATAGACTAAGCTTAAGTTGTCTCACTAGTTGTATTTTGGAAACATTGTAACTCTGCTGACATTTTCTAAACAATTTAAAAAAATTGTTAGCATTAATACAGTATTAAAATACCATTGACGTGATGGCAAGTAGTTCACAGCCATGGAAATAAAAGGCATAGACAGTCAAAGAAAAATGGGAAGTTTTGGACAGACTGAAATCAGGAATAAGCCAAGCGGAGGTCTCAAAAGAACTAGGAGTGGGGGAATCAACATTAAGAGGGTGGATCAAAGATGAGGAAAAATTACGATCAATGCTAGTTGAACTGGATGAAAGTGAAGGCCTGGAAAGGAAACGCCTAAAAACTGCCCAGGATAACCAACTAGATAAATATTGCTCTATGTAGTTTACCCAAGAACGCTTCAACGGCACGCCAATTTCATAGAGTCACAGAATATCAGGGTTGGAAGGGACCTCAGGAGGTCATCTAGTCCAACCCCCTGCTCAAAGCAGGACCAATTCCCAACTAAATCATTGCAGCCAGGGCTTCATCAAGCCTGACCTTAAAAACCTCTAAGAAAGGAGATTCCACCACCTCCCTAGGTAACCCATTCCAGTGCTTCACCACCCTCCTAGTGAACAAGTTTTTCCTAATATCCAACCTAAACCTCCCCCACTGCAACTTGAGACCATTACTCCTTGTTCTGTCATCTGCTGCCACTGAAAACAGTCTAGATCCATCCTCTTTGGGACCACCTTTCAGGTAGTTGAAAGCAGCTATCAAATCCCCCCTCATTCTTCTCTTCTGCAGACTAAACAATCTCAGTTCCCTCAGCCTCTCCTCATAAGTTGTGTGCTCCAGCCCCCTAATCATTTTTGTTGCCCTTCGCTGGACTCTCTCCAATTTTTCCACATCCTTCTTGTAGTGTGGGGCCCAAAACTGGACACAGTACTCCAGATGAGGCCTCACCAATGTCGAATAGAAGGGAATTATGTCCCTTGATCTGCTGGCAATGCCCCTACTTATACAGCCCAAAATGCCATTAGCCTTCTTGGCAACAAGGGTACACTGTTGACTCATATCCAGCTTCTTGTCCTCTGTAACCCCAGGTCATTTTCTGCAGAACTGCTGCCTAGCCATTTGGTCCCTAGTCTGTAGCAGTGCATGGGATTCTTCCATCCTAAGTGCAGGACTCTGCACTTGTTCTTGTTGCTCCTCATCAAGTTTCTTTTGGCCCAATCCTCTAATTTGTCTAGGTCCCCCTGTATCCTATCCCTACCCTCCAGCGTATCTACCACTCCTCCCAGTTTTGTGTCATCTGCAAACTTGCTGAGGGTACAGTCCACACCACCCTCCAGATCATTAATCAAGATATTGAACAAAAACAGCCCCAGGGTCAACCCTTGGGGCACTCCGCTTGATACCGGCTGCCAACTAGACATGGAGCCATTGATCACTCCCCGTTGAGCCCAATGATCTAGCCAGCTTTCTATCCACCTTATAGTCCATTCATCCAGCCGATACTTCTTTAACTTGCTGGCAAGAATACTGTGGGAGACCGTATCTAAAGCTTTGCTAAAGTCAAGGAATAACATGTCCACTGCTTTCCCCTCATCCACAGAGGGAGTTATCTCCTCATAGAAGGCAATTAGGTTAGTCAGGCATGACTTGCCCTTGGTGAATCCATGCTGACTGCTCCTGATCACTTTCCTCTCCGCTAAGTGCTTCAGAATTGATTCCTTGAGGACCTGCTCCATGATTTTTCCAGGGACTGAGGTGAGGCTGACTGGCCTGTAGTTCTCCAGATCCTCCTCCTTCCCTTTTTTAAAAGATGGGCACTACATTAGCCTTTTTCCAGTCATCCGGGACCTCCCCTGATCGCCATGAGTTTTCAAAGATAATGGACAATGGCTCTGCAATGACATCCGCCAACTCCTTTAGCACCCTTGGATGCAGCACAGCCGGCCCCATGGATTTGTGCTCATCCCACTTTTCTAAATAGTCCCGAACCACTTCTTTCTCCACAGAAGGCTGGTCACTTCCTCCCCATGCTGTGCTGCCCAGTGCAGCAGTCTGGGAGCTGACCTTGTTTGTGAAGACAGAGGCAAAAAAAGCATTGAGTACATTAGCTTTTTCCACATCCTCTGTCACTAGGTTGCCTCCCTCATTCAGTAAGGGGCCCACACTTTCCTTGACTTTCTTCTTGTTGCTAACATGCCTGAAGAAACCCTTCTTGTTACTCTTAACATCTCTTGCTAGCTGCAACTTCAACTGTGATTTGGCCTTCCTGATTTCACTTCTGCATGCCTGAGCAATATTTTTATACTCCTTCCTGGTCATTTGTCCAGTCTTCCACTTCTTGTAAGCTTCTTTTTTGTGTTTAAGATCAGCAAGGATTTCACTGTTAAACCAGACAGGTCACCTGCCATATTTACTATTCTTTCTACAGTACTATTTCTGGTGCCATTATAAGGAAACAAGCGGAGAAATTGAAGAAGGATCTCGATTTTAGATGCTCGGGCGAGGACGCTTCTGCACATCAAGGTAACAAATTTAAAGCTAGCAGTGGATGGCTTAATCATTTTAAAAAACGTCATGGCATTCGGCAAGTTGCAATTTCAGGAGAGACGCGCTCCGCAGATATAAAAGCTTGTGACGAATACCCGCTAAAGTTACAAGAGATCATCATTGAGGGTGGCTATGCTTCGGAGCAAATCTACAATGCTGATGAAACTGGCTTATGTTACCGTATGCTGCCGGATAGAACACTTGCTTCTAGGACCAAAGAACAAAAGGCTGAAGGTTTTAAGGTGATAAAAGAGAGAGTGACAATACTTTTCTGCGTGAATAAAACCAGTTCACATAAACTTAAACCTCTGTGCATAGGCAAATCCAGGTCACCTAGGGCTTTCCACCATAAGAACATGGATTCACTTTCATTCATTTATCGCTATTCAAAAAATGTTTGGATGACATTGGATATTTCCGAGGAATGGTTTAAGAAATATTTTGTACCAGTTGTCCGGAGCCACCTACGCAGACAAAACCTGGAGCCAAAGGCATTGCTCCTACCTGACAACTGTCCCGTCCACCCCCAGTTGAGACCTTAACCAGCAAAGACGGGAAGATAAAGGTGAGCTACCCTCCTAAGAACATGACATCCAAAATACAGCCCCTAGATCAAGGCATTATAGCCATATTTAAAATGAACTATCGTAAAGCCTTAGTAAAGAAAATTGTTGAGGACAACAGTAGCATAATGGATGTAATCAAGAAATTGAATTTGCTGGATGTGTTTAACTTAGGCAAGACAGTTTGGCTAGGAATCACTCCATCAATGATAAAGAAATGTTGGCATTGTGGTCTCAACAGTGCTTTTGTCACTGAAAGCAACGACAACCAAGAGGAGGAAGAAGACGAAGATGAGAACAACTTTGAAGGTTTTACGGAGGAGGCCATGGAGGCAGAACGAGTCTACAGGGAACTTATGGCTCAAAGTGGGATAGCTGATGTTCAAGAGTGGATGGAGGTGGATGCTATGTGTCCAACCTATGAATGACTTACAGATGTAGATATAATTCATAATGTTGCCCCTCAACCACCTGGTACCTCAGAAAATGTGTCTAACCCTGAGGATAGTGACCGAAGAACCCTTAGAGGCACCGCCCAAAGCTGCTGATGTGGTTGTAGGGTTAGAGATTGGTCTTAAGTGGCTAGAAAGCCAGGATGTGGATAGACTGCAAATATAGCAGTTAAAATCCATAATTGACCTGGCAAAGAAGAAGGCTCGCAGTAGCATGAAGCAACAAAGTATAACAAGTTTTTTTTTAAATTTAAAAAAAAATGTTAAGGGGTACATCTTAAATAAGAAAACATCTTGTACCCCAAAAAGAGGTATTTACCATTTTATCAATGTCTCTAAAACTTGATTACTTTACCTTTTTAGCTTCATTTTAACCTTTTCTATAAGTAAAAACTCCCATCTCCAAAATGTTTTCAAACTATTTAATAGGTAACAGTTCATATTACTTAACAATCTACTTATAACATATAGTAGTTGGCTAAATGACAAAGTGGCCCATGTTCCTATTTGCTAAAATACCAAAATTCTTTTTTACAACTATTTGTAAGGATGTGTAATTAAAAGCGTTTTCTCATATTTGATGTGAATTTTGCATTTTCCTAAGCATTACACACAGACCAAACGATTGATGTCTGATGAAATCTAGCCCATGGTTGCATTTAGCAGTGTTTAGTACCTGTGTTGTTAATACACTATCTTTTAAGTAAGCTTATAAAATAATTGTTGTAATTAAAGAAAGGAGATACAATTTAACCATTATAGAACAGATTTATTTACTGTGTTATTTACTGTGTATACATGCACCGTGTTAGTTCTAACAAAAATGATTTGCTGACTATTAATAACGTAAATGCTCAAGGCCAAAGCAAGTTTGATATAACGCGGTTTCACCTATAACGTGGTAAGATTTTTTGGCTCCCGAGGACAGCGTTATATCGGGGTAGAGGTATATATGGGAGTTGATCAGACAGGCAGAAGAGGAAGTTTGATACCTGCCCTCCCTGTAGGGCTTTTTACTGGGAAAAGGCACTTTTAGAATCAGGGGTGGGGATCCTTATTGGATGTGCTGAATCAGCATGTTCCCCAGCTACCCTAGGTGCATCTACTCCCTCCCCAGTGCATTTAATATTTTGGTTTATTTTGGCTCCCTATGTGCACTCCCAACCCCCCTAAAAAATAGTGGAGAGCAAGTTGTAGCTGCCTTCTGCCACTGCCTGACATTCTGCCTCCAGGGCCCTGCTCCTGGCATTCCACTTGTGGAAATAAATGTGAACCTGGCCTTAATATGGCACTGCATGTTTATTCTATAAATTGGAAAAAATATACCATTACATTTATGTTTCACAAGGTGTAACCCCAGAAATTTTGTATTATGTAGATGGGGAGGAGGTGTTCCTTTAAGAACACTAATATTTTTCTCGGGCTGAAAGGCAGGAGAGACTGATGGAACTCTATGGATTTCTTTTGCCTTTGGTCATCTTACGACTAGTAGAATTCTTGGTCCGATCTTGTCTAGCAGCACCAGTGCTGTGGAGGCAGTGTTCTTAGCCCAGGGTGGGTGGGTTTGTACGTGCATGAGAGAGAGAGCGCACGCCCATGCAAGCGACTATTGCTCTAATCATTAGACAACACTTTCCTTTGACAAAGATAAAAGTCAACGCTAATTATTAGAGAAATTAAAAGAACAGCATAAAGCATCTATTTCAGTTAGCGCTAGAAAAGACACTATCATAACTGGTTCTGAAGAGTGACATAGGACTGCTCTGTTAACAATTCCTAACTCAAAGGAAGGATTCCTGCTCACCATTCTCAACTTGTAGGGTAGAGTAGGCAGTGAAACAGACAATGGAAGGATATGCATTCAAGCATACGAGAGAGACGTCCGAGTTCTAAATGCTACACGTAGATACTGGTTGATAGAATAAGTTCTTTACCCAGGGGGCAACACAGAGGAAAAAAGGTGGCAGCATTCTACTTCCACAAACCCAAACTCAATCCATAGTTGCAGGTGTCCCTCATAAGGCTGCTGTTTATCCTCAAATGATTGGCAGTGAAACAGCTAACCATGTTGATATTTAAATTGTCATCATTAGGTTTCAGAAAGAGCAACATAGTGAGAGGAGTATAGCAGTTCACACCTCTCTGGGGGCTGTTGTTTCAATCTGTTTACAGACTCAATAAGGCAATACTGTATTCATTCACATTTGAAAGGATAACCCATTCCTTGGTTTTACCCCTTGTACACCAGCTCTGGTGTTGCTTAGCACAAATAATACTCATTATCTGATTCCAAAGTCATTGCTTTGCAAAGTGATCTCTATAATTTAATATTGAGCACTGCCAAAATACTTTAAAAAAGTGAAGGATTTTGTGGTTGTTTGGGTTAAATATGTATCTGTAACATGCAGTAACATGGAATTAATTTTCATTTAATTATAGCATCACAAGCTGAAAGGGATTTTGTCAAGGTTTAAAGTGTGATATGCCTTTTCTTCCTTGCAAAAGCGATTTTTAATGTTTTTATTTTCAAAAAATGAATGATTGTTTGTTCACTTTTTACTCTAAACAATGAAATCAGTGGAAGCAGTTCAGTGCTTGTCAGAAGCCTTAAAACAACAAACCAGTGTGCATGGCTGAAAAATGGAAAGTGGGGCAGGGAAGAGGAGAGAATGGTGAGGAAATGTATTGCAAACTTCCAAAGAGATATTCAAATAGGGAGAAAATATTGGTGTGAAGTTATTAAAAATACATTGACTATGTCCTTTGAAATATCCTAAAGCTAAAAATCCAGAACATATACTGGAAGGAAAAAAATTATAAAGATTCTAATTCCCATAAATTAGAAGCAGTGACTGGAAGTTGAAGCCAGACAAAGTCAGTTTAGAAATTAAGCACAAATTCATAACAGTGAGAGTGATTAAGCACTGGAACAAACTACCAAGGGTAGTAGTGGATTCTGCATCTCTTGATGTCTTCAGATCAAGACTGTATGCTTTTATGGAAGAGATGCTTTAGCTAGGCATAAGTTATGCTTTAGTCAAAAACACAAGTTATTGGGCTCTGAGATAGGGTGCTTTACTCACTGCTAAGATGGTGCCTCCTTCTGGCCATTCTGGGAATTAGCTTCATGAGGTCAACACCCCATCCCATAGTTGCACACCATTTCTCCATCCTTCTCTCTTACTGCAGCCTCTCTCTCTCACCCAGGAGCTGCCTCTTTGTGAGTCAGCCCTCCAGCCAGGTCACTATTCTTGTTTTCCCCTTCCGCAGTACCAAAGGGTTTCTTCCACAATCCCAGGCAATCTTCCTACTCACTGCCTCATAACACCACTTTCTCAGAGACTGGCAGGGGAACCCAGGCCCACCCCCTAATCCAGGCTCTTGCTCAGGGACCCTCTTACCAGAAGAGAAGATCTGTTCTCTCCTGGATCTTACTGCCTTTCCTGGAGCCCTTTCCTTACCATCTGGCACTCCTGCCCTCTCTGGGTTTGCCAACTTCACTGCTCCCTCCTCCCAGGAAGAAACAAAAGGCTATGCATCTCTGCAATCCCCAAACTCTCCTCCCAGGGCATAACTGTCAACTTTCCCAGCAGCCTCTCTTCTACTAACAATTTCCTGCCTTTGTAAATCCAGCCCAGCTCCTTCCTCCTCAGCTGGGCTCCCTCATTCAATCAGGGGATTGAGCTACCTGATTCCCCTCACCTGCAGCTTGTTGGGTGACTTAGCTCCTTTCTCAGTCTGCATTAACCCTTTCAGGGCAAGTGTGGGGTGAACACCCCATCACAGACTCCATGCATGGGGACCAGGTGAAGGGTAATGATTTGTGAGATATAGGAGCTCAGACTGGATGATCTAATGGGCCCATCTGGCCTGAAAATGAATCTATGAAAAAAGTCTCTTTTCTCTACTTCCCAACATGCTCTTTCACTAACCAAATTGAAGCTACTTCAACAAATATGTACAGGGGCGGGGGAGGTCTTGTCATTCCTGTCTACCAAACATTTTTCTATGTTGTGAATGTTGCTAATTTCAGTGAAGTCTCATCTCTAATTTCAGTGAAGCTGCCAAATGCTTCTAATCTGTAGCCAAGTTCAGTGTCACTGTCAAGCAAATTCAATCAACTTCCTTTTTTGTCGTTTGGGAAAAAATCCCCTCTAGATGTTGGAGCAAAACATAAAAATCCCCCAAGTCCTATAACCAATGGAAAGTCAATCCTATGTGCTAAGATAAAAGATAAAGCAACCCTCCCTCCAATATGCTCTTGGCAGCATGTTACAAGGGAAGTTGCAGATGCTGTGCCCAAAACTTTTGTGATGAAACTCAGAACAAGGCAAAAGTTTCCAAGATTCCCCATTACCCAGAGGAACCCCTTCCAGGTTTCTTTGTCAATCTTCCACTTTTCAAATCCCCTTCATTATCCCTAATTCTTCTTACCTGGGTCTGTAGAATAAGGGCTGAGGAAGAAGCACCCAGCATTGCATAGTGCCTCTCAGCAGAGAGAAACAGATTATACTTTCAGGTTGGAGGAGTGAAAGATGTCTTCCAACTAGCCGGTAATGATACTGATGTGCTGCCACAGGCATGAAGACAGGCAACGAGGAAGTGTGGGAGGATGACTAAAACCTATGCCTAAAGTCACCACTGTTTAAATCAATCAAGGCTAGCCAATGACAAGCCAGGTTCCATTTAGGTCATTTTCTGCAGATTATCAGTTAGTAAGCTGAATAAAACATGCTTCTTAATACAAGTTCATAAATGCCTTGGGGATACTACTTCATGAGCAGTTTGACGGGGGGCTATAGAACAGTGCAATGATGTGAGCAGTTCTAGTCCAACATCATAATCATTCATGTGGCCCTCACTAATTCTAGCAGAGAGAACTTCAGATGTTGAGTCGCTTTGGACAAATTGTCAAGATAAAAAAGGCCTGAAGTCCATAACAAAGGAGACATGAGTTTATACACCCACATTTGCCCATGCAATTACTGCTAGTGAGCAGACAAACTGGTCAATTGCAAGTGTAATTGTCTATTTAGGCACCAGCTAGCTGTGTGTGCGTATGTGGCACTTGCACAGGAAAATGTAAGTGTGCAATTTTACTGGACCTTGGGCCTCCTGTCTTGGTCCTTATTTTGTATGATTGTAGCTGCAGAATTGAGTGGTGCCATTGGATATTACCAATCTTTTCACACCAGAAATAACAATGGGAATAATAATTTAATATCTAAAGCTCACACTTCCCCAGTAAGTACTTTCTTAACACTGAGGTGGGATTTTCAAAAGAACCCAGCCCTGGCCTAAATCTGTGCCCATTGAAGTCAACTGTGTAGCACCCACAAAAAGATTGTCATGGCTGCGGCAACCCCCCTAGCAGCTGTGACCCTCTCACTCACACAGAGGGTTGCACAAAGTATCCATATTGTTAAAGGTCCATCAGACAAACTTCCATCCCCACTCTGGCCTTACAGCACAACCCACCTACTGATTGAGAGATGAAGGCCCTGCAAAGCAAGGCAACATCTGGGTTTCCTGCATCCTGGTCCCTCCACCCAGCAAAACTGCACCAGTTCTACTGTCTGTGCCTCTGTGCCCGCAGGGTGGAGGGGGCAGGATTACTGAGTATAGACTGGATCAGTTTTCCCTTGATGTAGTTTCATTACGAGTGTCTTAATCATCGTCTTTGAAGACGCGTTAGCATTTATTTTGAGAACCGGAGAATTAGCCATGGGTTTTCCTGCTTTTTACCCCAGGCTTCCATACTTATGCATGTTCCCTGTGAGCACTATAACCCATTTACATTAAACCCTGTCTTTTCCTTTTTAATGGAAAGATTATTCTTTAAAATTACCAGTTTCATTATTGTTGGATTATGTAAGTTCCAGTCAGTGGTCTTTATTGCACTTCTTTCTAATTCCAACTAAGAAACATTTAACATCAAACTTTTGTCACGGTTTTAACACTTTCTTTAACTGCTTGTTATTTAGTGACAGGGTCCTCCTGACCCCCCTTTTTGTTACATTACTAAGGTTTCTGCCCAACTTTTCCAAGTACTAGTCACAAGAAGATGTGAGGAATTTTGGCCATTTCGCAACTCAGCTATAAGTTTTATCAGCTCCAGTCAGCCAGATCACTGGGCTTGTTGTTTGATCCAGGAATGGAAGACTTGTTTCTTTTTCAGTGTGAAAGCTGTTCTTGTTATTTCTGTAGATGAATGACTAATTTACATCCACACTCAATAGGCTGAGAGGTAGGTTAACTTTTAAATGTTTTCCAAGCAGAATTCTCCTGGACCTCCACTGTTGTTTCCAAATGTTTAGTACCAAAAAGGATTCAAATCTGGGACAATGTGCGGTTGCATGGCAGCTCTCACAATGTCTTGCACAAATAATACCTCCCTTGGCTCAGATTCACCAAAGTTGGGGCAGGGAGGAAGAAGCCACAAAAATGTCACAGACTACAACATTTCCAGGTGTGTTTGAGCCCTGCCAAGTGATAAAGGATAGGTGGAGTAGCATTTGGGGCTTTCCAACACTTTTCTGCCTCCCCCAGTCCTTAGAGCAGTTGGGAACTGGTTCAGCCTCAGGGGTGTTCTAGTTTGAGATGGAATGTCCTGTAGGGGCTGCTAAAGGCTTCATGGAAAGAGCTGCAAAGAGGAAGCTATTTGCATTGTACAACAGTATGTTCTGGGTCCTATGAAACTTAGGAACTATAGTACATGATCTTGAGTGCCACCTATCAGCATTTGATCTATTAACTATTTACATATGTCCAGTTACAGACACTCTTGCAACAGAGGCTCTTCCACCAGTTCAGGATTACTGGAGCACTGTAGTCTCTGGGCACACCCTGTTTGACTCCTAACACCCACCCCCTACATTGGTGGGGCCAGAAGCAGGTGGGATAGAGCCAAATAAATGACCTTTATGCCACCCCTGGATTCTCCTACACAAGGGGAGACTCCAATTGCCCTGTTAGTACACTTCTCTACTCTCCTTTGTGCAGCACCAGTGGTGGACAAGAGTCTGGCTAAGAGTTATATTTTCCCTAAGCAAATTAACAGTAAAACCAGTAAAGCACTTTTAGGTTAAAGAATGAGAATGGTGGGTGATACTCTGGATTTTGTTTTCCAGATTTTGCAAATAAATCTTTTGGTAAATGTAATTTTTCAATTTATAAACCAGACTATTCCAATTTATTTTAAAATCCCAACAACATTTCCTGGATTTTCAAAATGTCAAACATTATTGCAAAAATGGCTTTTCATTTTTCAACCAGTTCTAATGTGTGTGCAGTAAAGAATCCTAAGTGTATCAACTCGGTTTTACGCAAGTGTGTGATTGCATTCAGTAACAATAAGGAATTAAAATACTTGCTGTTTTGGCCCTTCATTCAGCAAGATACTTGAAGGACATAAATCCACACCGTGTAGAGGTCAAGCATAGGAGTTTATTACACACAGCGCTGGCGGAGTGTCACCTGGCTTATTAGGCTCAGAGACACTGTCAATCAATTGATTACAATAGAATATACAGATTTTCCATGGGCGGGGGAAAGTGACAGGGTAGGCAGTTCCACACCCCGGGATAGGTTTTGCAACAAGACAAGATAGCACATTAGCCAATGGTTAACAGGTTACATAATGTCTCCGCCCATGGTCTCAAGTTAGCAAATTAACATTTAATTAATACTTTGATAAAATGTTATTAGTATAAAATATATATATTGAATTCTGATTTGGGGTCCATAGGAATGGAGCAACTCCTTTGACCGTCAGGTACATTCCTAGGGGTTAAAGCAAAGAAACAGTGAAAGTATATGGCAATAAAGATTGTCTCCTTTATGTCTTAAGGCAAGGCATTGGTCCATTAGAAGGGAGGTGGAAGGAGGCCATATCTTATACTGACATGTGCCAACTTTTCATAAACTCGAGGTTGGATCTGTGAGACGAACGTTTCCCCACAGAAGAGACTAACACAATAGGAACAGGGATTCTTTGTTCAATTTGAAACATTGGATGAAACATAATTATTCAGTTATTGCTTCAACATCTGGCATTTCTACTGACCAAGCATATCTTAGCAAAGGCAACGTTATCTTGTTTACCCCAGCTTTCTCTTAGCTGATCACTATTTGCTAGGCCTCTGGTCTCTTGATCATACTCTAGACTTTGGGTCTGGAAAAGAGCTGGCACAATCCATATACCAGGTTGTTCTATAAAATGCATATGGATTTTAACCCTTCAATACTTGAACATGTGCCTCACTTGAAGCGTGCAAGCAGTGAAGTCACTAGCTCTGTTCACATGCTCAAAGTTAGGGAAGTGCTCAAGTGCCTTGCTGAATTTGGGCCCTAATCTCTTTACAAAAGGTGTTGAAAACAGCAGGACAAAACTTGCCAGATCCACAATTGCCCCCTACAGTTCCTGCTTCTTTTCTCCCCCTCTCAGATTTTAGTTGGTTTCTCAATGGGACCCAGGCAGTTAAAGTTTTTTTCTTACTGTTGTTTGTAAAAATGTCAGATTGGCAGCTCCTGTTTGCCAATCATAAAAAATTTAGTGCCTTTATTCATTTATTTAAAAAGAAAAACTTTTCTTCCTGGTGGCTGCCTAATTGATCCCAGCAGTTCAATTTCCTTTTATTTCTTTGCAACAGATAAGGTATATTGTCAGTATGTAAACTGCTCTGAGTTACAGTTGTCATCTTCAGCCCTGACTAGACAAGCTGGTGGCCATTGTATGGAGTCAATAGTTTAAACAGATATCTGGGACAAATTAGGAGTTTTGGTAAAACATCCTGGGTGAAATCCTGGCCTCACTGAAGTCAAGTGGAAGTTTTGCCATTGATTTCAGAGGGCTAGGATTTCACCCACCAGCTTCATATTCTAGGCTACAAGAGTTATTTTGTAAGTCTCCAAGTTTATTTTAAGCTTCCATGTTTCTTGCTCAGGGCCAGCTCTAGGTTTTTTGCCGCCCCAAGCAAAAAACATTTTGGCTGCCTCCCCGTCCCAGCCCTGGGCTCCTCGCCGCACCCCCCTGCTGCCCCAGCCCTGGGCTCTCCCCCCACACCCATATCCCCTGCCGCCCCAGCTCTAGGCTCCCTCATTCCTCCCCACCATTGCCCCCCCACACACACACCTCCTACTGCCCCAGCCCTGGGCTCTCTCTCCCCCCCACCTGCACCCTCCTTCCGCCACAGCCCTGGGTCACTGGTAACTCACTCCCACAGCAGGTCATTCAGCAGGAATTTTGGATGTGCACAGAACACAGACAGGATTGGTTCCCATATGGTTTCAGAACTGCAGTAAAGTGGAACAATTTTCAGCTTGTGTGTTTGGAGGATATCTGGATGCATATTCTAAGACTGTCCTACATAAATGAGGAAAAGTTGAGGTGCCTTTATTATTCTTTTGCTCCACTCTTTCTTTCTATGGGGAATTTGCCAATGCAATATCACTGTCTTCCTTTTACACAAACAAACAAACAAAAAAGGCAATGACTGTTGAAAATAGCAATTCCAGTCCTAATAACCACTGGGAAGCATTTCTTGCTCAATTTTATCCTACTTTTTCTACAGCAAGTTACAGTGGATCAGTATATTTGATTTGGGAGAAATGAAGTAACAGCTGCCCAAACTGAGCTTGAGCATTCCTGAATTTTGAGGTGTTCAAATCTGGAAGGCAGGTGCTGGAGGAAGGGGGCTGTGGCTCTGCGGGGGAGCACGGCAGCATGTATGCAGCAGTGTGACTGGCACTGCGCGGAACCAGACACGTTGGTCTGTGTGGCATGGTAAGGGGGCTCGGGAGTTGGATGGGGCGGAGGTTCGGTGGGGGCAGTCAGGGGCAGGGAGAAGGGGGGTTAGATGGGTCAGGGGTTTGGGGGGGGCAGTCCGGGGACACGCAGTAGTTGGATAGGCATGGGAGTCCCGGGGGTTTGTCAGGGGACAGGTAGGGGGTGGGGTGTCTCAGGAGGGGGCAGTTGGGAACAAGGAGAAGGGAGGCTTAGATGGGGTTCCAAGGGGCAGTTAGGGGCAGGGATCCCAGGAGGGGGCAATCAGGGGACAAGGAGCAGCAGTGCTTAGATGGGGGTGGGGTCCTTAGATGGGGGGAGGCAGTTAGGGGCAGGGGTGATCAGGAGACAGAGAGCAGGGGGGGTTGGAGTTTCTGTGGGGGGCAGTCGGAGGGAGTGGATGGTGGCAGGGTGGGGCTACCCTCCCTCCCTGTGGAGTGTCCTATTTTTTTAATTTTAAAATATGGTATCCCTACTCACAGCGCAGCTCTCCATTCACAGCAGGCTGCAGCATGAAGTCTCAGCTATTTCACTCCCTCCCCCTCTTTCCTGTTGGTAGTGGCCAAAGGAATGCTGGGACATGTAGTTCTTTCCCTGTACAAGGGCTGGCTCTATAGGCAGGGAGCTAACCAAGGAACTACAGCTCCCAGGACCCCCTGTTGGTTCTCAACTCCCATGCTGGATCCCTGCTGCCCCTGCAAATGGGCTGCCCCAAGCACGTGCTTGTTTTGCTGGTGCCTAGAGCCTCCCCTGTTCTTGCTCCACTTGTTTTTCCCCTGCCAGACTGTTTGGGTCAAATTTTCAAACAGTAGCTTGTAAAGAGGCAAGTACAATTGTGCACTGATAATTATCTGATGTCCAAGTTCTGACACATATAAAAATCTCAGAATTGGGCACGCAAACACAGAGTCATAGAATCACAGAACTGGAAGGGACCTGGAGAGGTCATCTAGTCCAGTCCCCTGCACTCAAGGCAGGACTAAGTATTATCTAGACCATCCCTGACAGGTGTTTGTCCAACGTGATCTTAAAAATCCCCAATGATGGAGATTCCACCACCTCCTTGGCAATTTATTCCAGTGCTTACCACACTGACAGTTAAGAAGTTTTTCCTAATGTCCAACCTAAACTGCCCTTGTTGCAATTAAAACAATTGCTTCTTGTCCTATCCTCAGAAGTTAAGAACAACAATTTTCTACCTCCTCCTTGTAACAACCTTTTATCTACTTGAAAACTGCTATGTCCCCTCTCAGTCTTCTCTTTTCCAGACTAAACAAACCCAATATTTTCAATCTTCCCTCATAGGTCATGTTTTCTAGATCTTTAATATTTTTTTTGCTCTTCTCTGGACTTCCTCCAGTTTGTCCACATCTTTCCTGAAATGTGGCTCCCAGAACTGGACACAGTACTCCAGTTCAAGCCTAATCGGCGCAGAGTAGAGCAGAAGAATTACTTCTTGTGTCTTGCTCACAACACTCCTGCTAATACATCCCAGAATGATGTTTGCTTTTTTTGCAACAGCGTTACACTGTTGACTCATATTTAGCTTGTGATCCACTATGACCCCCAGATCTCTTTCCACAGTACTCCTTCCTATGCAGTCATTTCCCATTCTGTATGTGTGCAACTGATTGTTCCTTCCTAAATGGAGCACTTTGCATTTGTCCTTATTGGATTTCATCCTGTTTACTTCAGACCATTTCTCCAGTTTGTCCAGACCATTTTAATCCTATCCTCCAAAGCACTTGCAACCCCTCCCAGCTTGGTATCATCCGCAAACTTTATAAGTGTACTCTCTATGCCTTATCTAAATCATTGATTAAGATATTGAACAGAACCGGACCCAGAACCGATCCCTGCAGGACCCCACTCAATATGCCCTTCCAGCATGACTGTGAACCACTGATAACTACTCTCTGGGAATGATTTTCCAACCAGTTATGCCCACCTTATAGCAGCTCCATCTAGGTTGTATGTTTGTGCCAACCACCTTATTTCTAAACTTTAGCAACAAAAACTAAGATGACATAAGATGAGGGGTTTGCAAACCCTCCTCCATCCTTCATTATTATTAGCATAGATTCCAAATAGCTGGCAGCTTTCTGTGCCTGTCATAGTTTTCCTTTGAAAACAAGATGCACAAATTAAGTTGCCATGGGGCCAACAAGTTTCCATGAGAAACACTTGTTATTGATATTGCTCCAGGGTCTGTATAAAACCAGCTTCTTTGCTGAAGGGAAGCAGTGGCAGCACAGCTTAGGACACTGGCTGTTTCTGGCTCATTGATGGGAGAGAGTTGCATGCTGGGTATTTTGGGCCTGGTCCTGATGTCATTTATACCAGCTTTACACCAATGTACTTCTAATAGAATTACTCGGGATTTATACCAGTATGAAATCAGAAATCAGGCCACTTGTATTAGGAAGAAGGTTTAAAGAGGCTGGAAGTATTCAATTAGGTTGTGGATTTGCAGCCTGTGGCCTATTAGTCCTGTTCAGCTACTGGGACACTTGGAAATTGCCTTTGAGCTTTGCAGTACCCATTGGCCTTGACTTTTATTACTCTGGTATAATTGAGGACTAAGTATATTGAAGTCATTGGAGTTATGCTGAGGTAAATCCATTCTGTGAGAGAGACAAATCAGCCAATTAGGTTTATGCTATCCATAGATGAATGTCTCTAGAGAAGCCTTGGCAGAGACACTGCTCCCGGGAACTCTGTTTTAGGACAGGGTCCAACACTATTGGAGAAGCAGTTACAAATAGTAGTTCATCTGTGGTAGCTGCTAAACCATCCGTTTAAATAATGACTTAGCCCTACCGGCTCTGCTATCAGTTTAGAACTTGCTGCTGTTGGAATTTTAGAAATTCAGATCTCCATGAAAAATATTCTGTTTGCAATCAACTCCATGGGGATCCTCTTGGATGCCAACATTGAAGAATATGGCCCCAGGTTGGTTATACTGGAAACAACATTTGAGACAGTGCAGGATAATTTATGAGTGAGTACCACCCCAGAGAGCTTTAAATCTGAAATTGAGTCAGTTAAGTCAGATTCATCCTTAGTATATCTTACAATTTTTTTTTGCCTACAAAAGTAGGAATTTTAGAAAATCAAATACATGTTTATTAATAATCAGAGTTTTGAGGTTGAAGAGGGATTGAAAGAGCGGAGACTATTTTCAGAGAATCGGTTATAACATAAAAAATTATTAAAAAGACAAGGTGGGAGAGGTAATATCTTTTGGTGGACCAACTTCTGCTGGTGAAAGAGACAAGCTCTCAAACTACAGAGGTCCCTGAAGAAGAGCTCTGTGTACCTCGAGAGCTTGTCTCTTTCACCAGCAGAAGTCGGTCCACCAAAAGATATTACCTCACCCACCTTCTCTCTTTAATATTTTGGGACCAACACAGCTATAGCAACACTTCAAACAAATAATTAAAACAACTTTTGATGCTCTGGTCTTTACTGAAAATGTATCTAGATTTTCTGGTCTTTTTTGAGTCCCACAACTGAATCTGATTTGACTGAGAAATAATTCTGGGATAGCACAGGAGACTCTCAATTCCTGAACATAATATTTTCATCTTTCTGTGATAAAAACAGGGTTTGGGTACTTGTGAAGTAAAAGATGCTTGTGTTCTAGGACGCACAAACCAGCCTAAGGTAAATATCTGCTCACATGCCTCACGAGTCAGGCGATCAGGATTTGGTTCATCTTCTTTTTGGGGCCTTAACGCAATCTACATAAGAGGAGATGACACTGTAGTTATTCAAAGTATCTAACATGCATTTGGGAAGTGAAAAATAAACTAACAATATTAATAGCATTGATAATAACAAGGCCATGTCTTGAATTAGGAATACTATTGCTGTTCTTTGTCCTCTCAAGTTTCATTTTCTTCTAGATAGAGTCAAATATGTGTTTATGGATTTTAATTTCTGATTATGCTCAAACATTTCTGGATTTGAGCTTTGTGGTGTCCTGGAAAAATGAACAAGATCCTGATTCAATTAATGATAAGCCTGAAATACATGTTGGATGAAATCCTGGTCCCAGTGAAGTCAATGGTAAAATTCCTACTGACTTCATTGGGGCTTGGATTTTACCTGTTATTTTTAATCAGTTTTGAGTACTAGAAAGTATTTTCCTGAGTATGAGCCCAAATTCAGGGGCATACTTAATAGTTCCATTGGCCTGGTGCCTCCTGAAGTGCCTAATGTTATACAAGTGCTTAAATACCTTGCTGACTCAAGGTCCATATCTTCAGTACAAGTAATCACTCTGATTGGAGAGAATTTAAGTGGCGCCTAGAAGAAAATAGTTGTCATGTGAATGTAGATTCCAAAGACCCTTTGTGGCTGGATTTATGTTTTCCATAATCCTGATTATCAAATTATTTTTAAGAAAAGAGTGGCATTAGGCAGCTTTCCATAAATAGTGGCTAATCCTGCAGCCCTTATGAATGCAAAATGCGCGTTAAAGTCAGTGGGGATTTTTCCTGAACAAAGACTGTATGACTTGCCCCTAATTTATGATTAATTGATATTCCTCTATTGAGAATTAAGGTATAAATTGGGACACTTTTCTGATACCTATGAGGTGGATCACACATCTAATATCATCAGAGAAGGAAGAAACTAAAGCAGATCCATCCTCAGTGAACAAAGATCGGCAATTGAATGGAAAAAAAAAAAAGTTAGCAAATGTAATATGTACAAATTGAAACTGCTCCTAGGCAGCCTTTATTTATACAACAGTCTCTCATGCAGGAGGCAACTCAAGTTCCCATAGAAAACAGAGATATTACAAGGATACTGTTATGGTAAGAGTGAACTGTTTGGGAACAATGTGTGCACTGATGCAGCAAAATCTGTCTGTCATCCAAATCAGGCATGCAGCCCAGGAGGCTGTACCTCCTGATATGGTGATCAGTGTTGTGAAAGGCTCACTGTCATGATGTAGTGTGGCAGATATTCCAGTGGCTGCCCCACTTATCAGTTGGCAAATATTTTCATGTTCATAGAGACATGTATTTTCACAATTGTCCACGCGCCTTAGCATAATCACGGATTTCCATTCACTTTCCTGTGTCTCATGAAACTGTCTTAATTCCCATCCCTATAAAAATGGGCCCGTGAATGTCCAGGTTTAAAATGTTACTACCAGCATTGCTTTACTGAGTGCTAAAGAATAATTGAAGACAAATGCATACTAGAGAGACACTGCAGCAGGGCTGGCTCCAGGCACCAGGCAACCAAGTACATGCTTGGGGCGGCACCTGGTAAGGGGCGGTGGGGGGAACGCGACGCGGCACATTCCGCGGGGGCGGGGGGCGCTCCAGCGGCGTGGTGCTCGGTGGGGGGGAGCGGGCTCCGGCGGCACGGCATTCGGCGGGTGGCAGCGTGGGCGCGGCGCTCGGCGGGGGGGCGGCGCGGGACGCGGCGCTCGGGGGGGGGGTTTCCGGGGGCGCTCGGCGGGGGGGCGGGCGCCGGCAGCGCGGGGGGGGGCGGGGCAGGGCGCTCGGTGGCGGGGGGGGGGCTCGAGGGGTGGCGCTTTTTTTTGCTGCGTGGGGCAGCAAAAAAGTTAGAGCTGGCCCTGCAGGGTGTCTTCTGTCAGCTGATTTTTCAGCCTCTTCTTCTTACCTCCGCACAGCTAACAGAGAAGCCTGGACGATATCTGAATGAGCCAGATCCTCAGCTGGTGTAAACTGATATAACTCAATGGAAATCAGTGTTAATTTTCTACTCTTTCTTATGTAACAGAGGATAGTCTTGTTATTTATAGACATGTTTAATTCATTTTTGAATCCCAGTAAGCTCTTGGCCTCTGTTATAGCTTGTGGCAAGGAGTTCTATGGGTTAATTACGTGTTTGACTTCAGTGAGGCTATGCTGATTTACATCAGCTGAGGATCTGGTCCCATACATTTAAAGTAACCTCTATCCATTTCTCAAGCTTCTTAATTTAGGAACATTCTTTAGGATTTGCTGTTAGGACCCTGCTATTCCATCTGGACGTCAACAATTAATCAGGTAATGTATTCAGAGTTAGTAAGATGGTCAACATTATCACTGATAAGAAATGGTTAGGAAGCCTGCTGTGTATTTAAAAGTAGGAGAGAAACATGCTGGAGAAACTGAAAGTTGTACATAACCCAGTAAGGGTTAAAACTTGACTACATATGACTTGGGTAGCCTACTGCAAGGAGCAAGAAACCTTGCCTACAGAAGCATACTAGTTCTGAAAAGCAAGAGCATAATATCAAGTAAATTAGCTGCCCAGATGTCATGCATAAGTATTTGAAAATTTCACACTTATTCATGTTTATCCACAAAAGGGAAGAACTTAACCCCGTAGCCTTATTCACAATTGTACTGCTTCTGGGGATGGAACTTTTGCAACAAAAAACATGGCAGCAAGTGGGATGTTCAGAAGAAGAGCTTGGAGGGATGGAAAGATTTCCATGTGAAGAGAGAGTGAAAAGACATAGATTATTTAATTTAGAAAGGAGATGAATAAAAAGGGACATGAGAGAGAGATATAAAATTATTGTTATTATATAGAAGATCATTCTGATACTCCTATATATCCTTTCTCTTAAGAGAAGAAAAAGAAGCCATCCAATTAAATGTAAGACATAACAAATTTACAAGTGATAGAGGGAATAATTTTTTTTTTTTTTACACAACACATAATTAATCTGTGGAACTCACTGCCAATTTTAGCACTGATGCCAAGAGCACAGGAGGGTTCCAAAAAGAGTAAGAGATTTATATCACTAAGAAGAACACTCTCATTTATATTAGCTAGAATAAGAATGTATATAAGGGAAATAAATCTAAATCCTCCTGCTTCAGAACATACATCAATCTTAGATTGCCTGGGATTAGGATATAGCCCATAGATATTTTAGTGCATACTTGTCTGTTATGCAGTTTTACACCTTTCTCTGAAACGTCTGGTGCTGGCCATTGTCATAGAAAGAGGAACCATTGGTTTGAACTGGTAGGGCATTGCCTAAGTGCAGATAGAAAACTGCCTGTGTGCTTGTGAGCTTCTGAAGAGCTCCTGGGCCAAATCCTTCTGTCAGTTACACTGGTGCAACCCCATCAATTTCAAGAATTTCAAGCCAATTGATTTGCCTCATTGTAGCTGAGAGGAGAATCTGGTTCAATGTTTGGAGGCACCTGATGTGATGCCTTGGCTCCATTCCACTCAAATGGCCGTTTTTCTGTTGATTTCAGTGGGGCCAGGATTTCATCCCTGATTTTTTTTCAGAACCTGCTTTATCTAACTGTCATTCTAACTAATTTGTGATTAGACTGAAATACTGAACAATGATATTTTAACCACTGTTTAGAGGCTATAAATCCCAAATTCAACAGAAAATCCCTCTAGCCTTTGAGCTATACAAGCAAGATCATAGATACTGTTTTTCCAGAACCGCAGTTCTATATGGTTTAGAAGCCAGGCAGATTATTTTCCTTGGATCATATTATCACCGGAATAAGAAACTATAAATATCTTCTTCCTTATCCCTCCTTGTCCAGTAATAATTGGATGCAACATAATTTATCCCCAAGATGGCAATTTTGCTTTGACATTGAGGTAAACAAAACCAGATTTATTTGGGTGTTGTTCAAAAAACACCATCTCACTCCTAATTCCCCTCCCCCCCCGCCCCAAGAAGCCTTAGCTGGCGTATTAACGTATAAATTTTCCCAGAAAGGTCCACAGAAACAGAAAATGGAGAGCAAATAAAATGTAGCTGCAAAGAGCCTGAATTCAAAGTCAAGGATCACAATATTGACCTCTTCCTAAAAAGGAAGAGGAGGTGGAACAGGAGTGGTAGAAGTGTATAGACATGCAAAATTTCTATAAGGTTGTAGCATGAATTCCAACTAACTGTATTTAAAAAAGTCCATGAAGAATTTTTGTTAAGTTTTTGGTTTAACTGAATTCAGATTGTAGTCTGATATGTGGTTAAATGGAGACTAATGGGGAATAAATTGGTCTTTATGCCCCTGCATGGCTTCCATTCATATCTGCTGCAGGGGCTTGGGAGGAAAGCAGAGGCTGCATACCTGGTACTTCTCCCCCTGGAAGGGCAGTGGTGGAAAGATTCTGCATCCACCCCCATTGCGGTGGCCAGCATAGTTGAGCTAGTCCTAGGGTGGACGATAATTAATCAACTTCTGGTAAAGGCTAGTAGCTTACTACTATTCCCTGAAAGCAGGGAAGGAATTGTTCCTCTTAGATGCACAATTCCTTCCTTCCCTGGGCTGTTCTGGGACCATGCAGTTATGTGCCACCCCTTACCCTGGGGTAGAGGGGAAAAGGACTGGCAAGCCCCAAATGATTAACATGAAACATACATTAGCTAGAAAAACAGTTTGAAATGAAAATGGAAGATCTTGAAATGAGTAGATTGTGTACAATCCATTTTGATGATCTAATATGAATGGCCATAAACTATGACTTCTAAAAATACTGAGGTGAAGGCCTGGCTAACAGCTATTTCAAACTCTAGTTGTTCAGAACGTTCTCACCAGCATGTTTGAAATGCTCTCAGATTTTATTTTGTGAACAGATAAAAAGTGCAGGCTCTTTTTATAGGAGGCATCAAGTAAAACCAAGAAGTGTATACAGTTGCTTTGTACTTATTCCCAGGACACACAAAGCAATTACATGGCACTCACTACATAGCTACTTCCAGCAGTTTCAAGTGATCTCAGGGATTCAACCAGCTGTTTGTGTCCCATGAGAGAAATACAAAAGATGAAGATAGACACACAAATATTTTCTTTTACAAACCTAAGAATGATTTTATTTTAATTTCATAATTGTGTTGCACTTGTTAGTATGGGAAGTGTGAGCATTAACCTCTGCTGTAAAGAGCAGTAAGTGAAATAAGAATTCCCTGGGCTGTTTTAATTGCTTGAGTTGTCATTTCTTGGAGCTAAAAGAGAATCATGGACACAAGACTTGATGGATAATTGAAGGGCAAATTGCTTTCTAACTAATTTTTTCAATAATGTAGTACTTTTAATTTATAAGTACCTCAAGTGTGAGGTTTCTGATAGAATGAACATATGAACAGTTGGACTAGAACAACATTTAGAATAATACAGTTTTGATGGTCTTGGCAGATGTCATTGGAAAAGTAATTTTCCCTATATTTGCAATAAGTTTTGGAATTTGACCCATGTCCTCACTGTGATTAGACATTAATGCTATTTGGACATAAAACAAGTGATTTGTTTTATATACACTTGCAAGAACTTTATTCAATTAACAGGATAAATTCAGTCAGTAGAGCTCATTCCTTCCTAAAATTTAACGTATATACACTGAATATACCTTTTCTTCTACTAGGCTTTTCTACCATTACACATACAGTATAGTCTGTGATTGTTTTAGGAGATTATACACAGATTTGGTTTAAAATAGTATTTCTAGTCATAGCTAAGTAAGATATTGCACAGCAAATTTTCACAAACTGACACAAACCTTTGTTTGGGGAATAAAACCACACACTTAACTTACTAAGTCATTGAACTCCTGTGGGAAAATCCTGTGTGACACATGGAATAATAGAGTCTCTTTCCCTCAGAAGCTGTGCTGTTTAACACTGGAACAGACATTTTTATTGATTAAGGAGAAAAACAGATCCTACATAACTCATCTTCCATGTTGCATAAAGCCCTGACATGACAGCAGCCGGACGCCACCAGTAACATCTACGTTTTGGTGATTTAATGCAAGAACATTATTTTTTTTTATTTCTGATAAAATGATAAACAGATTTACTGTTTTATTACATCCCTAAAGCTGAGACCTATAAAAACATAGCCAGGGAGATGATGAACTGCCACTGCACTCTAAAACACTTACACTTCTCTTTCTATTACTTTGGCTCCTTTGAATGCTGCTATACATCTCCTACTTTCAGAAATGGCAATTCCTATTGACTTCGTCACAAATCATCATCTAGAAGCCAATATTTATTCAAAGTCCTTTTCATGCCATTTGAATAAAGGTCCCTCTCGCATATAGTACAGGCTATTCTATATTTTTAGGGGGGAAATAAATCTCTTGCAATTTATCCAAAAAAAGGGGGGGTGGAAAGCTGAAAGATTAAGAGTAAAGTGAATAAAAATAAATATACATTTAAGGCTGAGAACAGCCTTATAAATCCTGGAATGAATTGTTAATACTCATTTTAGCAATTGTCCAGCTACAGCTTAATTGCCAAATTACTGGAATCTGGGGTATACGTTCAACTACAGAAAAATGGATAATTTTAATAGTAAACTGGTTTTATGGCTTGCTCTTAAAAGATGAATGTAAATGTTTACTGAGAAGTAGATGCAGTCATCTTAATTAGCAGCTAGTAAAAGACTGATTCAACCAAGAAGTAGTGTTATTGTAGTCAGCCATTCTAGAATTATGTAACAGTGAGCTCTTATTATAAAGATTTATTTGGCTAATGTCAGATGAGAAAAATGACCTGGGAGAGTATATTTGTCTAAGGCAATTACAAGCATAACATTGTATCTTTTAAAATCATTGGGTTACATTCTGGCCTTTTAAGGCTGCCTCAGACCATTCAGGTGGTGCAAAGCTCCTTTAACGTTGGTTTAACTGACTGCATGGGTATTCCCCTGACAAAGGGTAATCCCAGAATACTGGATCCTAAACCCAAGTGCAGGTGGTATGATTAGGAAAATAGGGGTGTGGCTAAAACTCTGCAGCAGACCGGTGACCTCTGGTTGCCAGAATGCTCCTCTGAATATCACTGCAGTTGACACAACTAAGGCTTTTTTTGCTCTGTGATACCAGACCTGTGCTCAACAGTGTGAAGATGAGGAAAGTGCAGGGATGGTTTATGACACCTTTGTAGCCCTTTCCCCCACCAGAGCTGCAGCAGGTGCAGAAGTGCCAGTCCTGAGGATCTGGCCTAATGTTTATCATGTAATTTTCAGTCACTAAAGTGAGAGACCCAGATTCTCTGGACCAGTGCAAGGGGGTGTAAATTGTCCTCACTCAGGGTTATGCTATAACTTTAGTTTCTTCTGAGAGCTCCTGGCATAAAGGAGACTCACCCTATGAACACTGACACCATTTTTGATTGGGCACCAATAATAATTTAGGACTGCAAGTGAAACAAAAAGGTAGCTAACTGCAACCTGCTAGTATTCAAATACAAAATTCAAAGCAATGTGTGACACCATTCTCAGTAGCATCATAACCAGGAACAGTGCAACTAGAGACAGGCTATTCCCTTCTCTATATTGAGCAACTGAAATCAATTTTCTGAAATACAGAATAATCTTTGAAATGAAATAAATAATCACATTCATGCTCATCCAGGGCACCAATCCCAAACATTCAAGGGCTGAGCACGATATGCCTTTGGTAGTGTTCTGTGGGAGCTGGAGTGGCTGAGGGGGGAAGGGAAGCAGCATCTCTGCAGGGTTGTTACTCTGAAGGTGGGGAAGTGGCATGTCAGGAGTAGGGCAGGAACAAATCTGGGGAGCATGCTACATGACATGCTTCTCCTGAGACCTGATGGATGCCTGAGTGGAAATCCATGTGGGATAATGTACTAGCAACTGAATTAACTCTCACTGTACCCTGTGCCCTCCATCTGGAGTGGGGATTATGGCCCAGGTAGAGACTGCCAAGGGCAGCAGAGTCCTTTAAGGCCTCATCTTGCTATGGTTGGAGGGAACAGTAGAGAAGCTAGGCCTGGGGGGCCCTCATTTGGACTGTTCAGTCATTTACATGCTTAGTAATATTTGAGACTTATGTTAAAGTGCCTAGGCCATCACACCACTAAGGAGTGAGATGCCCCTTTGCCTGCACCACTTCTCACTCTCATGGAGGTGGCTCCCTCTACTAGCCACAATTTAACTCAGCCTCCCTCCCAGAACACGTCCATGTTACTGATATAACTGTAAGGCAGGTGGCTGAAAAGTTTCAAATAAAAAAAAAAAGTGTGTGTGTGTGTTTGAACATTTCCCCATTGTTTGACCTGCTCTAGATAGGATACCCATTTTCAGAACCATCCATTACTTTTGCTACCCCCTCCCTCAACAATCAATTGGGGGCCTCAGTGCCTCTGAAAAAACAAACCCTACTTGCCTCATGTTTGGGCAGCCCAGAATTGAAGAACCCAGGATCAGAGGTCACTTTGGCAGTTCTGGCCTATGTTATCTTCCCAAGGCTATACAAGGAGTCTGTGGCAGAATCTGCATTCAAACTCCGGGCTTCTTGCTTCCCAATGTTGTGCTCCACCCGTTTGCCCAGGCTCGTTAAAAATTACCTCTTAGCCAGAGGCACTGGGTTGTTGGTTTTTTAAAACTAGATCTAATCCCCTGGAAGCCATTACTGTGCTGTGAATTTCACCTGCTATTAGCAGGGAAATAATGTCTGAGCCCTGTTGTGTTAGGAGTAAGCCATACCTAAGTATCAGTCATTGACATGTCCTATTTCCCCTCACCTTTCATACAACTGAGCGTAGGGTATATAACCAGAAAACATTGCAGGCTACTACCTTGTCTGCCCATCAGCTCTACATGCCCAAGGGATTTCAAGCTTGAAAGCCTGAAAGTTCAGTTCTGCAGCTGCATAGCCTCTCTTCTAAACAATAAGTCACACCCGAACTAAAAGAGGTTATCCAAACCTGATAAAGTTCTGAACACAGCGGTATCTTTGGGGGCCACTCCTAAGTACAGATTAACAAGTAGGCGTGTGTGTACATGGGTCATTGGTCCTAATTATAAATGTAATTTATTTGGAAATTGTCAAAAATCTTGCTGTCAAGACATTTGCATGGCAGCAACGCAAACTAATCTGAAAGAGCCTTTCATGATATTAAAATTATTGTGTGACAGGAGGATAAAAATCATACCAAGTAAGCTTCCCAGTAATGTCACCTTCCAAGTAAAGCAAAAGTTAAACCTCTCAATCATAAAACTTTGCATGTGATCCCTGATCAGAAGCTGTTTCCTACTCTTCTGACTGTTTGGGATGTTTACTGGATATTGACCTATTTATTTGTGATACGTCAACCTGATACTATTTTTATTTAAGATTGTTCCCAGTGATATTTTTCTCATTTCATTCTCTCTTTCAGACCCAGCCTTTCCCTCTTTTATCAAGAGCAAATGTAACGTTATTTTTTATCTTCTGAGGATCGTGATTGCAATAGTTTGTTGCATTGTAATTTCCTGTAATGCAACTTTAAGAAAGATAGCTCGGCGCTGCTGTGTTTGGAGGGAAATAGAACTTTGACATCAGATTTCCGCGCACTGGTACCAAGGCTCCGATGACATACACTGTCCTGCTTGTTTCAGGGCTTTGGCTGAAATGACATGAAACACCACGAATAGGGGGTTCATTACTATAGCGCTTTGAAATGATTGAGTGGGAACTGTGCACAAACAATACATCTCAGGACATCTACACCACACTACTGTATATCGACCTATCTTGATTTTTTTTAAGTTGCTTTATTGATTGCTCTGCTACCCATCTAACAGCCCAAGAGTTTCATGATCACTGATGCCAGAACCATCATTTGACGCAGTGTAAGTGGAATTACCTGTAGCGTGTGTGTGTACCTATCTATACACACGTCATGGTCCGCACACTTCACTTGGTAGCACTTTGCCATTTACTTTGATTTTAAAATACATTACTCAATAAAATGAGAGCGTTACCTGTATCTTGAAGATTCCAGGCATGCCTATTTCCCCATGCCACTCACCATATTGGCATACATTTGTTTCCCTTTGTAATTCAGACTGCCACTCATTTGTTCCTTTCATTCAAGCAATTATAAAAACCCATTGCCGTCTAGTAGAGGAGCCAAATAATTATAATCTCAAATCGGAGTGATAAACTGCAATGTGGGAAATTGTTTAATGTATTGTGATCTCTGTGTGGCATGCTAATAAAGCGCAGAATTCCCCCAAGTATATGATACAAAAAGTACGTGTTTGGATTGGTTCTGCTTAGCTCCAAGCGACCTGCCTTTGCATCTCTTGCTGCGCGACTTGCAAGGGCCCCCGGGGAAGGGCAATTCGATTTGAAGTTTTCCCCCTGAAGAAGCGAAGCCGCGTGTTCTAGGAACTGAAGTGCTGCAGAGAGAGAATGACTTCTGCGGAGAAGTCACCTCCAGCTGCCTTGTGTGAGCTCCTCCCGGAGGGTGTGCCGGACCCCTGTCGCCTCAGGTATGTGAGAGCCGCGATCCCTGGCAAGCCCGACGCCGTGTACCTGCAGGTGGCGACAAATGCCCTTGAAGTTTGGCGCTGTCCCGGGTGCTGAAGGCGGAACGCGAAGCGAGTGAACACAGCTGGCCCATGGCAGCGGCCGAAGAGTTTCACTTGAGTCTCGGGAAAAGCGTCTGCAGCGTGGGCTGCTCTAGCTAAGGCCGGGGAGCCTTCCCTGTCACTCCCGGTTCCACACGCCTAACAGAGCGACTCCCGCTGGGGCAGGAGTTTGCATTTAAAAGCTAACCGCGAAGGAAAGGGCTGAAGCTGCGCGGGGAGGGGAATAGGAGTCAGCCACACACTCAGTTATGTGCCTCATCCACTTCAGCCTGCACATGTCCCCCCGATTCCTCAGCCCTGGTATGCAGCCACATCGGGCATGTTACCGCATAGCCAGAACGCGCCGCGCCCCCCTCCCCCCGCCAACGTGCCGGGCCCTTGAAGGGCCACAGGGCTGGGGACGATGCAAGCCCACGTCTCAATAAACAGGAACGCCAGCGCCCGGGCACCCAAGCTCAGGCCGTGGGGGCTGACTGGTGTCTTGGCGCGGACGGATCACAGGGTGACGCTGGAGGTAGTTGGAAAGCCACCCAGTGTGGAGGCACCAGCTAGTTCCAAACGGGCTGCCTGGGCTTTCCTCTGGGAGGGACGAACAAGGGGGAGGAGGAGGGGACTCGCATCGCTTGCTACTGACCCAGCGGGTGCAGAGGATGCTCCGCCCGCGCTGTTGATGAAAGGGACAGGAGTACAATGGCAGCCCAGCAGCGAGAGCCACCCCAGAGGAGAGGGGGCGGGGGAAGAGAGCGAAAGCAGGGACAGGGGCGGGGGGAGGGGCAGAGCAGATCAAACAGTGAGCGAGCGGGAGGGGAGAGGAGGGGGAGCAGGACCAGCCAGAGGGAGTGAAGGGGAGAAGCAGCCAGCGCGAGCGAGGCTGCTCCGTGCCAGCCCCTCGGAGCCCGGCAGGCTCCTGCTGGGAGGGGAGTGGCGAGGCCGGATCGGGATGGACAGGCACAGCCTCTCTCCGCCGCCTGACGCCCTGTGAACCGCGCGCTCTCTGGATGCCCGCAGCCGCTCCCTCCCGTGGCTCTCCGGCGTGGCCAGGCGCACTGGCTGCGCGGCACGCCCGGGGGCCCGAGGCGATGACTCGCGGCAGGAGAGCGGAGCGCTCCCCACCTGCCAGCCCGAGCCCGGAGGAGTGACAGTGCCGCGCTCTGCCCATGCGCTCCTAGCTGCCCCGGCATGGATGTGGCCAACAACACTACCTCCCCCACCGAGCAGTCCTCCGCGAGGGGCCAGGGCGCCGCGGTGACCCTCAGCTACCAGCTCCTCACCTCCCTCTTCCTGGGCACCCTCATCCTCTGCGCCCTGCTGGGCAACGCCTGTGTGATCGCGGCCATAGCCCTGGAGCGCTCCCTGCAGAACGTGGCCAACTATCTTATAGGCTCCCTGGCCGTCACCGACCTGATGGTCTCGGTGCTGGTGCTCCCCATGGCCGCCCTCTACCAGGTGCTGAACAAGTGGACGCTGGGGCAGGTCACCTGCGATATCTTCATCTCCCTAGACGTGCTGTGCTGCACCTCCTCCATCCTCCACCTGTGCGCCATCGCCCTGGACAGGTACTGGGCCATCACCGACCCCATAGATTATGTCAACAAGCGGACTCCCAGGCGAGCGGCTGTGCTCATCAGCCTGACCTGGCTCATCGGCTTCTTGATATCCATCCCGCCCATGCTGGGCTGGCGGACGCCAGAGGACAGGTCGGACCCCGACGCCTGCACTATCAGCAAGGACCACGGGTACACCATCTACTCCACCTTCGGCGCCTTCTACATCCCCCTGCTGCTGATGCTGGTGCTCTACGGACGGATCTTCAGGGCGGCCCGGTTCCGGATCCGCAAGACCGTCAAGAAAGCGGAGAAGAAGAAGATCGCCGACACCTGCCTGACGGTCTCCCCGGCCAGCCAGCAGAGGAAAAGCAACGGGGAGCCCAGCAAGAGCTGGAAGCGGACGGTGGAGCCCAAGCCCAGCGCGTGTGTCAACGGGGCCGTGAGACACGGGGAGGATGGAGCTGCTCTGGAGGTCATCGAGGTCCAGCACTATCACAACTCCTCCAAAACTCACCTGCCCCTGCCCAGCGACCCCTGCAGCACCCCGCTGGCGCCATCCTTCGAGAAGAAGAACGAGAGGAGCACCGAGGCCAAGAGAAAGATGGCTCTGGCCAGGGAAAGGAAAACGGTTAAAACCCTGGGCATCATTATGGGCACGTTCATCCTCTGCTGGCTGCCCTTCTTCATCGTGGCCCTGGTCTTGCCCTTTTGTGACAGTGAGTGCTACATGCCGGACTGGCTGGGGGCAGTCATCAACTGGCTGGGCTACTCCAACTCCCTCCTCAACCCCGTCATCTACGCCTATTTCAACAAAGATTTCCAAAGTGCTTTTAAGAAAATTATCAAATGCAAGTTTTGCAGGCAGTGAAGGACACTCCCTTCTCGGGGGCTCCCTGCGCTTCCTTCATCAAACTCCACATCTCTTCTGCTACTAGAGTCTCTGCTTGTGCCCTCCTTCCCCCCACCGGTGACCACTCTCCCCAGGACTGCGGCAGGGGCAGCTCCACTTTACCGCGCAGCACCGGAGCGTCTCCTCCTCGTTACAACACACAGCGCGCGGCAAATCCAAGTAGTTCAGATTCCAGTGCAGCGTCTGTCATCGTTCCACGGGGAGACAATGCCGCTCCGGATTCCAATCCCTCACCTCTCAAAGCGTTACAAACGGAGTCAGCCCCTTTCTGAACTACTGCAAACTTAGCACTTGCAATTCAGCGCTTTGGAAAACTGACTAGCACGTGTTCCCGAACTAACCTGAGCACCGTCTGCTCCTCTGAGTTTACACAGTACTCAGCCTGTGTAATGACACCCTATTTCGCCACTTGTATTTATTTTGGGTAGACCTTGGGTTTGCAGATCGTTGCTTGTGGTCGCTGTTAACCACCTTGTCTGCCCGGGTAGCATCGGTAAAATAAACCATCCTATGCATAAAACCTTCTTGTCTGTTTTTCTTGGATTAAAAGAAGATTGCAGAGCGCTCTGAGTTTAACCTAGATCTAGTCGAGTAAGTACGAACGTGGAGGGTTTGAAGCAGTTCTTTCCACAATGGAAGAAGGGGCTTAAAAGTTACGTCGCTGGCAGCGAGATTGAAAAGCGAATTTCGTTTTTTGGGGGAAAACATAATTTTATAACCTTTCAAGGTACTTCTGATCACATTACTAACTGATATGTCTGTATCATGTATTTATAATAGCCCGCTTGTTACGTTACTACCTTTCAGTGCATGGGAGTTACGTTGTTTACATGAGAGGGATTTTGCTAAACATGAAATCATTACAATTCACCTAAATTAAAAACAGATTTTAAAAAACCCACCCTAATAGAACGAGGATTTCTCATTAAGAAAACCCACGGAACCCATCTTCGTGACTATCAGGCGCAAATAAATATATTGTTTAAAAATTCTTGAAAATAAGACGCAGGTTTTCATTTTGAAAAGCACCTTAAAAGTATTACTAGGAATCACACTGCTCGTTTGGGAAACAAACAGCCGTGCAGCATTTTACTGAAGTTTGAAACTATTTGCTAGGTGCTGCTTTCTCTCTCTTGCCCTATCTCTCCCCCCCGCCAAACCAGGGTAATCTCATTTTAATGCTGTGTAGTGAAAAGGGCAAATGTGAGTAAATCAGTGAGTCTTTCTCCCAGCACAGGTGATTAGCTACGGTATTGTTGCTGAACAAACACTCATACTATAGCAAGGAATAAAAAGTGTACTAGTCACTTCACTTGCAAAGTGTGGAAAAGTAAACAAACACTGTCAGCTCGGACTTCTTGGAAGTTCAACAAAACTTTCCTGAATACTTGGCCCAATGCTAATTCCCCCCCTTTAAACAAAAACCCCACCTTTAACTCAAGAAAGTTACAGAGGTGGGTTTTTTTTTTTGATACTTTGCTTTTGATGAGAATGAAGAAATAACCTGATTTGTACTGAAAGGTATTACTAACAGCTCTTTCTAAAATCAGAAATTGGGGTAGCCTAAACTGTGATTTCAACTGAATTGCCAGAATGTCTATTTTGTACAGTGCCTCTTAGTTTCATACAGGGTATGCATCGTGATCTGTTATTCTGTTCAGATCTGACAGGGTTGCATATTATTTTGCACTATTAAACGGGTTGAATTCTTTGTATTTGGGAAGGTAGTTTGAGATCGAATGCTTGAGCCAAAAATACATATTTTTCTTCTTTAGTTTGTCGTAATCTGTACTACCTATAGGTAAATGGGAATGTTAATTCTGTGCTTCACGTGAATGTAAATGTCAAGTCGTTTATGAATTTAAACAGCTTTCAAAGTTAAATGATAGCAATGCTTTGAATATGTTCAGATAGTCTAATTTATTATAAGAAAATTTATTTGACCTCATTTTCTCAATTAAAGTGAACTTTGATCTTCTCTTCCCCTTTCTCTCTGATCACTCCTAACTACGCGCACATTCTGGATTTTCTTTATTTGAAAACGAAGTTGTATTTCAAAGTGCAAAAGATACCAAGGAAAATTAATGTCCAGTCATTTACGAAGGAGTTGAAAATTTAGCCTACCACTTAAATCGAAGATCTTGTGACTTGAGTTCAAAGAACCAGCAAGTGCGTTATAAGTGACTGGTTTTAATTTTGTTGAACCTATAAGGAATCTATCTCCACATACACGTATCCAGTAGGCTGGCGTGTGTTTGAAACAATGATACAATCACACGTGCGACTATGTATGTGAGAGAGAGTGGGTTGATGGTTCTATGTATATCTCACTTATATTTCAAATTTAAACCTGTTTAAATTTAATCTGAACGGTGTATTCTCTCCCCCTCCCCCCCATTTTTTACTTGCAGCAGAAGTCAGAATCTCCCTGGCATTTCAGAAACTTTTTAAAAAACTTGCTAACGCTGAAAACTTTTATCGTAGCCAATAGATCGATGTTTCAGTTTCACTCTCTCCCTCTTATTCAAAGAGAAGCGATAGCTCCAGAGGAGGTGGTCCTCCTGTCCCGTTTGGAACTCGCTGGTGCCTCCATACTGGGTGGCTTTCCAACTACCTCCAGCGTCACCCTGTGATCCGTCCGCGCCAAGACACCAGTCAGCCACGCTTTGCACTAGGGGTGGAAGGACAAAAACCGAGGACGTGTTTGCAGGAGGAAGCCATCTCTAAGGTCACTCGATTGATCTGGCCAGCAGGTCGGTGTCTAGAGTGAAAGGGCTGGAAATGCCATCAGTGCAGCACGCGCCAGCGTAATTCCATTCTCAATTACGCTAGAGCACTGCTGCACTGAGGCAGAGTTCTTAATTAAAGGGCCTCCCCTGCGCACGCTGACCCCCAGGGCAGGAGGCAGGCCACCAATGGCCAACTGACAAAAACACCCCTCATTAGCATTGGATCATGAGTGCAGGCTTGTTTCGCTTGCGACAGTTTGGGGATGACGCTTACCAAAAGGCAGTAAGGGGCTTTAACGACTGACTCAGACCTAGCCCTAGCCCAGAAGAACTGGTTTTAAAGGGACAGTAGCACGTTTCAGCCTGGAATCTATTCTCCCCCCCCAGTCCCTCTTTTTGTAGTCATCGGGGTGCCTCAGCTGCCCCTAAGAGGGGCTTCTCTGGGGCGGGGGGTTATATTTCCCCAGTCTCTCGGGTACTTACAGAGCAGCTCCAAGAGGATTACGGGCCAGGTGCAGTAGTAAGGCGAGGATTGCAGCCCTCTGCTAAAACCATGAGTGTCTGCCATTGTCCCCTCAACTGCCGCCCTCACAATCTCCACTTCAAAGAGACGGGCAGCAGCTGGCAGAGGGGAAGGGGGCAGCCTCACCTCTCGTACTCATGGCAGGCTCAGAGCACTCGGCTAGGGCTGGAGTTGTTTCCCTTTTCTTCAGGGACGGGAAACTTATTTCCAAGCTGATCACTGGAGATGAAGCCCCAGCACCTCTCACTCAATCGCTCGGGATTTAGCCGGGTGGGATTTTGTTCTCTTGTACCCAGACTCCAGAGAGTTCCTGCAAGCAAAACTCTGGAGAACTAGTGAGAGAAATTCAGTTCAATGCAGATGCTGTGATTTGTCTCTAGGGGAGGGTAGCTACCAGCCTGACAGTACTCTGGCCTCTTTAGTAGTCTGTCCATGCTAATTGACCATGATAATTGGGTGCTCCAAGGGAGGATTAAAATGCTAAAAGAAAGGAGCACTAGTTCTAGTAAAGACTGTGTATTAGCACTACAGGAAGAGGTAATAATACTCACTCTGATATGTATGTTAAAGAAAATGGGTGTAACTGCTGTGGTAGATATATAATGATGGGAGGAGGTTTCTAATGTAAAACCAGAGCATGTTAGTGTAGATTTTCCACTGGTTTCACAAAAAGATGAAAAATATACTCTCAACAATCCACTTTTGCTTATTTTATCCCTGTGTTGTTGTTTTTTTTAAAAAAACTAAAAGTATGCATCCACTCAAGGAGCCTGCATCCACTCAAGGAGCCTGCATCCAGCGGTGGCTCCAGGCACCAGCACTCCAAGCAAGTGCCTGGGGCGGCAAGCCGTGGGGGGTGGCCTGCCGATCTCTGCTTGGGAGGCAGTCAGGCTGCCTTTGGCGGCATGCCTGCAAGAGGTCTGCCGGTCCCGCGGATTCGGCGGCGGGTATGCCGAATCCGCGGGACTGGCAGACCTCCCACAGGCATGCCGCCGAATCCGCAGGATCGGTGGGCCTCCCGCAAGCATGCAACCGAATCCGCGGGACTGGGGACCTCCCGCAGGCATGCCGCTGAAGGCAGCCTACCTGCCGTGCTTGGGGTGGCAAAAAAGCTAGAGCCACCCCTGCCTGCATCTATTATATGGAGATTACCTATCTCATAGAACTGGAAGGGACATTGAAAGGTCATTGAGTCCAGTCCCCTGCCTTCACAGCAGGACCAAGTACCATCCCTGATATATTTTTGCCACAGATCCCTAAATGAATTCACAACCCTGGGTTTGGCAGGCCAATGCTCAAACCACTGTATAACTGATCTCCCCGTCTTCCACATCATCAACAGTAGTGACACTCATCCCAGGGCCAGGTTGGAAAAAGAGTTCTGAGAGTATTAACTACATTTAAAAATAGGTAGGCACAAAATATTGACATTTTATTTTCAAGTTTCCAGGTTGTTCCTGATAACTCTACCATCTTTTTCTTTTACATAGCAGAAAGTAGCGAACACAGTAGAAACACAGAAAAGAACAGAAACAACAAGGAATCTGGTTGCCCCTTAAAGACTAACAGCTTTATTTGGGCATAAGCTTTCATGGGTAAAAAACCTCACTTTCACCCACGCAAGCTTATGCCCAAATAAATCTGTTAGTCCGGTGGCACCTTAAAGACTCCTTGTTGTTTCTGTGGATACAGACTAACACGGCTACCCCCGATACTAGAAAAGAACCCCCCCCTCAATAAAATAAAAGAGGACCAGGGAAAAACACATGTACATGGAAGAGATAAACAGTTAGTTTACTGAGAAAACTCAGTTGGTGGGGTCTGTACCTGTGAAGTGAAAAAATGCTGCTGGGGAACGTTAAAACTTGGATCATGGCAGGAAAACACAAAAACAGGGTTGGGTTCTGTTGTCAGTTGAGACAAGGGAATGTCACGGTCACTAAGCATGGAGCAAAGCAGAGTGCCTGTTTATGGAAAGGCTTCTAGAAAGTTGGTATTATCTACACCATGTCAGAAGAAAGGGTCAGAGGCTCCACTTTTGAACTTGGTATGATAATTCAGAGAAATCCAAGATCTCAAAGTCAGAGGCTTAGGGCAAAACCAGGTTCTGAAGAGCTCCCCAGAGAATAATGTCAAAGAAATAATAGGGACTAAAGAAGAAATAAGTAGCATCTTTATGCAGCAACAGGGCACTGGTATTGGAGGAGAAGGGAGAAGATAAACCACCTGGAAATAAACCCCATATAATTTAGAGAAGTTTCCTCCCCACCCTAGAATAAAAAGATTCAGCTATGCAAGCTGCTGTTTATAGAATCATGGAATCATAGGACTGGATGGGACCTTGAGAGGTCATCTAGTCCAGTCCCCTGCACTCATGGCAGGACTAAGTATTATCTAGACTATTCCTGACAAGTGGTTGTCTAACCTGCTCTTAAAAATCTCCAATGATGGAGATTCCACAACCTCCTTAGGCATAACAATGAAGGATGGAAACAAAATGTATGGGAAAGGAGGGTTTTCACACAGAAGCCTCTGACACAAGAACTCACTTGAAAACGTATCATGCTCTAGTGGGAAAGAAACAGCTGTACAGTGTGCAGCCAACCAGCAGGCCCATTGCCTTAGGAAGGAAGTTGAGAAATGATGGACGCAGGAGAAAAAAAACCTCCACAACGGGCACCTCTTTGAGCGATATCACTTCCATTATCCCTCATTTACTTTGGCGAGGTGAGCGATAGGATACACAAGATTATTCAGATCAAAAAGCCAGATTCTGATGCCCTCAGGTGTGTTGAATAGTACCTCACTCTGAAAATAGTCCCACTGAAATAAAGAGGAGAATTCACAGAGTTTGGTACTACTCAGCATGTGCAGGGACATCAGGATCTAGCCTAAAGACTAATTAGCTATCAGGCAGTATGCTCAGCTCTTAAATAAAAAACTCTAGAGAGAGCAAGTAGAAAAAAAGGCAGAAATCCTAAGGAGAATCTACCTTTCTGCTAAGCAACAAGGGCTTGAGAGTATTTGAGGTGAAGAATATTGGTCTGACATCTGATCAGCTCTCTTATCACATATGTACAGCAGCTTGTGGGGAGCTTTTTCTTTTCCAGTATCTTGATGTGATACAATTGGAGTTAATTTGAGTAAACCTTAAGAGACAATGTTGTTCAGACAAATGGGTCAGCTATGTGCTTTCACTAACTGATGTAATTTCCTGAATTGTATTTAGCTTTACTAGAATTCAACTTCTTACCAATCGTCAGCCTTTGCCCAGCTGCCAGTGACGTTCTTTATAGGCGGCTTTGAAAAATTTCACTATGCAGAAAATGTGGCACAGAAGTGGTATATAATAAGCACGAAGGCTGATATCCTGGCCCCATTTAAGTCAATGGCAAAATTCCCATTCTCTTGCCCTGAGTTTATCATCTCTGATACAGAATAAATAGCCTGCTTTCAAGGATGGGACATTTTGTTTGTGTGCTGTAGTTTTCACACTATCTTAATTTGATTTCCCAATAAGATTAAAAAAGGACTTACTCTTTTCAAAAGAAGAATCAAATCTATATCAAATCAATATTTGTGCTTGGTTGCAGTATTCGATTTGCTCCACTAACAAGCAACTTCCTCACAGTTTAGAAAGCTTTATTTTCTTTTTAAGATGGTTGTTTAAGCCCAGACAATGAATACAGAGAAATTCTAAACGGAAAGCAAAAGCTTTTAAGTCTGAAATGGGGCTGGAGGGAAGTGATCCTCAACAAACGTAGTCAATTCCAAGTGATTCCCTATGGCAGCTATTGAGGCTGTAAGTTCTTTTTCACTTTAAAATGTTTCTTTGGGGTTCTGCAAAACTAAAGGAAAGATTTTAAAATGTCAACATTGGCAGAAGGAATTTTTCTTACTGTGTGGGATCGATCCAGTTCCCACTGAAGTCAATGAGAACCTTTCCACTGATTTCAAACGTGTTGAACCAGGGCCCGAGGCCTCATCTACAGTAGAAAAGGTTTGCTGGTATAGCTATGCTGGCAAAACCCTCCCTGTGTAGATGCAGGTTATACCAGCAAATGAGTTCTTTTGCCAGTATAGCTTCTACCAGTTCTCCAAACAAAATGAGCGACAGCAGCAAAAGCACTTTTATGCTTGTATAACTGCATCCATTGTACTACGGCTTTTGTCAGTATAAAAAAGTTATTTTGAGAAAAAAAAAAAAAATCTCAATCCTAACCAATATTACTATACTAGGAAAAGTTTCTAGTGTAGATCCGGCATGAGAAAGGAGTCCTAATAGTCATGTTTCAAGCTTTAAAACTGAGTTTCAAAATGCTTCTCCAAACATTGCTCCAAGAAACATCCTGAAATTCACTTTTAGAACTGAGCTCACCAGGGAATCACTTTTCATAGGGAAGATGATGACCAGGAGAGAGAGATTTTGCAGCCCCTTATGCTTTCTCAGAGAAACATTTTTAACAATTCAAGTGCACTTTTTAAAGTTTCAAATATGTCCGTGAGAAAATCCAAAAGCGCTGGAATGGGCAAAAATCCTGTCATTGTCCTGCTGGTTTCATGCTTTCTAAGTGAAAGTGCTATGTGTAAAGGTTCTGCACTCTGAACTGTCACTTTGGGATGGGCTTTTAGATTTGTATATGGTGGAAGTGGCAAAAGACCATGCAATTCCAAAGAACCCCATTATTCCTACATCACAACTAATGTTGTCTAATTATAGGAGAGTTGGTAACAAAATGGTGGTATCCTAAATGCAAGAACAGAAGAGGGCTACCAAATGTGACTGCAATGGATTGTTCTAGGTGCCCATTCCCAAATGTACACTCTCTGTGATTTCTTACTGCTAATAACTGAAGGACTGGGCTTTCTACATCAAGAATGGTGAAGGGGTAATGTTCCATTAAATTAACATCTTTTCTCTATAGGCTATACTTTGCAAGGAGCTCCTGAGTCATGCACAGATCTGGGAGAAGGGAAGAGAAGATAAGGATGCTGCTGAACATGTAGTTTTAAACACTAATCAAAGTCAGTCACAGATGCAGAAAGAGAGCTGGATGCTTGCCACTTTCCAGAGCCAATCGTTCAGGACTGTAAGGCTCCTGGCCATGCTTCCTACCACCAGTATGGTAGACCTAGAAATACCCTAGCTTTCTCTAAAATACCCAATAAGTTCCTAACCCTTTTTCTGGAAAAATATTCTAGAGCATAATTGCTAGACCTGAAAGTTTGTCACTGTTTTTTCCCCTACAATACCCAGAGCTGGCCTTTGGGGTCAGGAAACCCCTGGGCTGTAGTTCCCTGTTTTGGAGAGGATCCCAGACCAGTCCATAGTTATGGGGTACAAGATAGCCCAGCTTGCTACAGACGGTATTTGTGCTGGGGCAACCTCCATCCTAGCCAGCCGCCTGCAGCTGAACTAATTTCCTTTCTGAGCAGTCAGAGTCACCTCTGACCACAAGGAGGGACTATCATGAGATGTATTGTGGCTTGCTGGGAACAAGGGACTCCCGTGTTCTATCGTGGCTCTCACAATGACTTCATCTCTGGCTAGCTGGTAAATGATTTAGAACTCCTCTGTGTAAAATGGGCAGACCTCACCTACCTTACAAGGTGGTTGTGTGGAGTGCCTTTAAACCCCTCTATTAAGTTCTCTATTCACCAGAACAAACACAAAATGCCCAGGCAGATGGAGGCCTTGTGGTTTCCAGCTTCCTTGCAAAACATTTTTCATGGTGGTGGCTGCACACAGACTCCAGTGTGAGCAGCAGGAGGCTGCTGGTGAAAATTTCCAAACATTAAAATATGACAAAGTTTGGGACAGATACCCTAAATCATCTACTAGTTAATCCCCCTTCCACCCACCCGCTCAGTAGTCAAGCTGTCCCACTGAATACCAGTGTGAGGATTGCTAAAAGGAGCCAGTTACACGTTCAGTGACTTGAGAGTGAAATATTGTTTCATAGATTTTGAACCTGCCTGATTGGTTGTTTTTGGCTACTTAAATAGACTTGCTGGCACTATATATAACTTGTCTACCCCCCTTTACATGTTGAGCTATCATGCAGGGATAATTATCACAGAGCTGCCTCTGTAAGGGTGTAGCCTGGATGGAAGCGTAACAGCAGCATGTAAACTCAGAGAAAGAAACTGGGTATTAGAGACTTATTGAAGACAGCATGTGAAATCAGAGGGAAAATTTCACCCCAAACTAGCTGTGCAATACTGACATTCCTTAAGTTCATCAGTTAACTATGTGTAAATGGGATATAGCAGGGCAAATTACATGCAGGTGTTTTTACAGTCACATACCTACACTTGGCAGAAGGAGTTTGGTCTTTTAAGAAAGAATTAGAGTCAATCTCAGTGGTATTGGATTTAAACCCTGAATTTTGGTGCTAAATAGCTACCAATCACTGCCAACGTCAGAAATATCCTCTCTCTCTCTCTCTTTCTCTCACACACACACACACACACACACACACACACACACACACACACACACACACACACACACACACACACACACAGTTAGGTTGCAAAGTCAAACACTTGAAAGTTAGGAAATTCCAGATTCATGGTTGCTTGTACAATCTCAATCCTATCTCCTTATGCAACTCTGCCTTCTGTCCTTCCTGAGCACTGAATGAGGAAAGATTCCTGTGGAAAAATAGTATGCAATTATGTGAAGAGACTGTATCATAATGCATATGCACGATGCAGAAAAATTAAGGTTGCAGAGGCAACTGTAAATCTGGCTTTGTGATATTCTGTTTAGGTGACTCAAGTCAAATGTCATTCTCTGGTTTGAAAGAAAGTAGTTGGTTGTGATCTAACGCTATATGGTGTCGAAAGATAATAATTCGAATATTTAGCTATTTGAGATGCCAGTGGTCCAACTAAGGCCTGAGGGCTGGATCCTGCAGGATGATTTTGTCCAGCCCCTGAATGATTTTCAGCTGTGTGCAGCCCTGCAGGCCCATTGTGCCCCCATGCTCCGTGGCAGCTGTAAGGCCATTGCCAGACTCTCCTCCCTGAATCAGGATAGTTGCTTTCAAGTCTCTGCTGTGAGAATATCTGTGTATTGTGTTTATTGTGGTGTGTGCTGCGAGGAATTAAACATGACATGTTCCAATCTGGTGCAACAGTGTGCAAGTAACTGCAATGGCTGCAACTAAGAAAAAAAAGCTAATGCAGAGAAAAGAATATTTCAAACTAAGTGGGAAGAAGATTGCTTGTTCATTGAGAGTAATGGACAACCATGATGCGTTGTGTGCCAGCATGTGAGACCCTTTGCTGCTGTCCCCAACTTGCTATGAGAAATATTGATGTCCACATTGGGATACTAGTGCAACTCCGCCTCCCCACCTTTCCCCAGGTTCTCACTAAGAGGTGAGCTATTCTCTTATTTGAATTTAATGTTATTACTTCTTAGCCCCATCAATGCCTCAATGGCTAAATCCTAACTAAAAAAAAAATAAATCTGATTCTAGAATGTGGAATTATATTTCTGTATGTGTCCCGCAAGGGTGCCTCCAAACTAACATCCAAACCACAGCATTGAAAAGGTTGGACGATCTTTCAGCCCAACCACAAGTCTTTTGGGCTCAAGCATAGTTGTGAAACTGTTAGAATTTGTTAGATTTAGAACCTAAACATTTTGTTTTAATGTTCAAAATGTCACTAGACTTTCACTTCAAATTATACTGTGAAATAATGTTGCCAGGAGAACAGAGCTGGGCTTTGATTGAACTCCAGAACACCCAATGTGTCCGATACAGTACTTGTGCCATATTCAGAGGTCTTGCCCAGGCGCAGACTCAGCCAGCTGCCTTTCATCCGCAAATGAATCTCAGCCAGGCATCAAGCAAGCTGGGAGATGGTGCAATCTATGTTTGATGTAAATGAAAGGTACAGCTGGGTATTGCCCATGTATTGGTGGCACTTCAGTCCATATTGTCTCACAATTTCTCCCACTGGCTTCTCATAGATGTTGAACAATCTCGGTTAGCAGGGCACCCGGATGTTCTCGATTCTCATCAGCTGAGAAGGGTCAGGGTCACAGTTTCTGGTGGTGACTAGGGTTGGGATTAGTGCTTCCAGGATGGCTAATGTGACTAAACAGATTCCTAAAGGGTCAGTATTGTGGTTTTGGTTTGTGCTTAACTCACTGTTTTTTGTGCTCTGAGAGGCAGTACATGTTATAAGGGTTTCCTTTTCCCCATTAAGAGAGCGAGAGAGAGATGCTCTGCTCTGCAGTGAAATTATCTGCCAGTAAGTAAAAAATATCTACACAGATTATCAACACCAGTGGCAGTATTACTGCCAGTCATGGACAGCACAGTCATAGACCAGGCCCCATGGTGCTAGATGCTGTACAAACAAACTAACAAGATGCACAAACTGCACCTTCGGATATGAATGCATTAAGGACTCAGAACCATAATCACATGGCTTGTAGCCTCTGTCCTTTTGGTTAGTTAACAATGCACTTTTGGGTGTAAGGTAGGAGACTCCCAGGTTCAAAGTCTTGACCATTATAGGCATATGCCTACTGCAGATACATCTTGAAGACCAAATTGGTTAGCATGTCTCGCTCTCAGACTAATTGATATTTTCATCTGCAGTGGGTGGTAAAATACCTTTATGTATGAAGTGATATACCCAAACTGGGATAAAACCGCTGCCCAGAAATTTGCTTGGCTTTTATGAATAAAAGTAAAATTATTAGTGCCTTGGGATTTTTCTGTGTCTGCAGGTTATTATTTATGTATTATTTTTCTTAGTACTGGTATGTGATGCATTTTAGAAACCATTAATTAATTCATGCTCCTTGTGAATATTGGTGGTAAGTACTCATCCCCATTTTATAGATGGGGAAACTGAGGCAGAGAAGTGACAATACATGCCCAATACAAAAGTGGGCTTAGAACTCAGGAATTCCTGGCTCTTGAGCCTGTACTCAGACCACGTTTCTCTCACAGGCAATTCCATCTCCTTACTGTTTTCTCAATATAACAATATCATTCACCAATACATGTCAACATTACAGGTAAATTGGGTCCACAGTATTGCCACCATGAAAACCATATTCAAATTGGCTAAAGATGTTGTGTGAGAGATGATTGGGGAGTTGACAGAAGGCTACTAGCTTAAGCACTTAGCTAAGAAAGGAAAGGTTAGCACTTTAATTTGGCGAATGCTAACCCTAAGAAATAATTTCTTAACCTCTAATAATTTTGAATGGTTTTGTTAATGGTATTGTATAGTGACATACTACTGTACATTAAAATCCATCAAGTTACCTATTGCAGGATGTAGTTTTCATTCAAAATTGCAGACAATGGAATGTCTCCTGTAAGGAGTGCTAGATCTGGTCAATAAAAAGCTAAACAATTTCAACCAAAGTTTAAATTAACATGAACACTATAGGGAATTAACAGTCCAATTACATTACCATTGTTTTGTTGGATTATAGATGCTTGTATGAGCAAATAGCACTCCTGAGTGATGTATTCTACCTTACATGTGTTGGACTTTTTTGAAGAAGTGGCTGAAAAGTTATCAGAAACTACCAACGTATTATCTGTATCATAAAGTTAGTATCTATATGATCATGCACATTTGCTTAGTGAAAGAGCTTGTCATTTGATCTGGTCAATTCATTGAAAACTTGGTGTAACTTCGTTGCCTACACGGTTCCTCCTTGTGGCCTGCAGGTTCCCAGTGGTTGGGGGCTGCCCCTCACAAGTCTTGTGCTGTGGTGCCTTAGCCCTGCAACTTCCCAGGTCTAAATCCTGGCGAGGGAGGACCTGGGTGGGATTTTTCAGGATGTTGACTTCCCTAGCTCTGGTCCCAGGAGATCTCTTTCTGAATATTGCTGCAGATGTCCTAGCTGCCATCTAGTTCTCCATTAGCTAGATGGCTTCAGCCATTGTCTCAGGTTGGTGGTATAATACCCAATCCCTCCCCCGGGTAGGGAATATCCAAGTAAATTGTTCAAGCAGAATTGTTTCCGCTACTTGAATCCCTGTCCTTGCCTTGGGTCTGAGCCATCACCAAACACCAGTCTCAGTGTTTCTGTGCCATCAGGTGGGAACATGTGCCTGGAGGAAATCATTCATCCCCAAATCACTGGCAGAACGTGTCCTCTGAGATGTCTAACAAATCCAAAATGTCTGCCTTCACAATGCATAATCCCTTGCTGTTATTGGGTCTAACTCATTATAAGTACTTGCACCATCCGTGAAGTTTGAGGCCAGTCAGACTGCCTATTAGTACAGTGCCCACTTTACCGCTGCCACTACCTGATCAAATGTTTCAAGAAAGGCCTCTGGACCATCTTCAAGTCCCATCTTTGTCAGCCTGACGGGAACTGGGGACCTGTTGGATCCATGCCAGATGGCATAGTTGTTGCAGGAAGCTGCAATATGGTCATGAACTGCTGTACCAGCTGTTGTTTTTGCTGTTGCTGCTGAGTAGTTAAATCTCAGATCAGTGGTTGCTGCTGGGAGGCCGTATCTACAAGAGTTGCTGGTGTCAGGAGTTCTGTTCTGCCATCCATTTCAATAGTTGTTCCATGTTCATGCTACTAGGGAGGTTTAAGTCCTGACCTGCTCCCTTATACAGGGGCTAGATCCATGCCTACAAATTTGCAAGTTGCCTAGGTGGTATCCTCTTGTGTCCTATCAGGGCATGACTCACCCAGCTATGGGTCCCCCAGGGTTCGGTGCCAATCCTTACAGGTCCGGTGCCATGGTGCCTTAGCCCTCTGGCTATAGCACACTTGAGCCCCATCCTTTCCAGGATATTAGAGTCCAAGATAAAAGGAAAACAGTGAACTCAAAATAAGGGTCATCCAAAGATTCATCAGCAGAACCTTGCTCTTCGACTCAGAGCTTGTCTCCATGTGGCCAGGACTTCTTTTCAGTTTTCCTTGGCCCGGTTGTCCATCCCCCAGGAGGCTCATGCAGGTAGCAAGCTGCCTCAGACTCTTGGCTGGAAGCAGGCTTCCCTTGTTGAGGAAGAAGAGGAGCTCTGCTTTCTTGCATGGTCAGTCCCTAACTGATCTGGGTCTCTTCTTCCTAAGACACTTCTGCACTCTTGAGATCTACTGCTGATATAGCAGAGGGGGGGCAATTGTGTCCACAGGCCCTCGTTAACTCCCACCCTGCCAGTATGGGGCCCATCAGAGCTTGTTTTTCTGCATTTATAGCTCAAAGAATGTTTATCCTTCCATGGGATTACACAAGTGAAGGTTGCAGGACTGAACCCTATATTTGTATGGCTAAACTGGGATCTCCAAAGAAACCCAAGGGAAGCAGAGGTTCTAATCCCACTGTGTAACTCCCTTAGGACCTTTTGAAAATCCCAACCTTCGTTATTTTTTCTGTATTTCAATTCTAAGACCATTAAAAAACAAAAAACAATTACAAATTAGGATCTGGGAGATTTTGACAAAGTCCTAATCCTGCAAGTAAACTGTACCCAACTCCCACTAAAGCCAAGAGCAATTTGGAGTGGCAGCACTTTCAGGATCAGACCCCTTAGAAGAAATGAGATGTGTTGCAAATAGGCAGAGAATTAGTTCTGTGCTTTAAATGTCTATGGCATTCAGTCTTTAAATCATTTTAAGCTGAGGCCTGATCCTGCAGGTCCCCCAATGTGGCGTTCTCATGCTGAGTTCCTGTGTGGGTAGGAGCCATTTACAAATACAGAGTATTTACATGTTTCAGCAAATAAGTGTAATATTATCTACACAAACATATTTATACAAATTAGGGATAGTTTTGGTTGGCCTTAATGTGGAAGCATAGGGAGGGGGCAAGGAACGTTCCTTTTTCTTGCCCTCTTTCACAAGGACTTCGGCCAAGTACAGCCCCTGCGAGTGCTCCCATTAATATCAGACACTCACAAAGTGTGCAATTAATTTGTGGTGGCCATGACCCAGGCATCCAGCTACAGTGCAGAAGGCAGAATCCCTCCATGTACCAGGCAATTCTAAAAGAGGCCTGCCTTCTGAGGCACAATATCTCCTGGAGTTTCCAGAGGACCATGAGTTTCTGCACTTCCTCTTACTCAGTTCTTTGCCTCAATGGCAGGATGGAGTCCTTAGAAAAATCGAGAAAAGGGCGTCATTCTCACTTACAGAGATTACATGTCTAGTCATGTATGTAAAGAAAATGTGTGAGAGGTAGTATAATCCACACACCTCCTGGGTGTGGTGTTCTGTCCCATCTAGTGGGACAGAACTAGACAGACTAGAGAGAGAGAGAGAGAGAAAGTGCGTGCGCTCTACAGCATTATCTCAGAGCCAGTTGGCTTTTAGCTCATGCGGTAGAAGCTTATGCACTAAGCTCCAGAGATCCCCGGTTCGATTCTGTCAACTGGGGACTATTGGCATTACAGAAGCACCTGCCGATTATTTACAAGGCAACAACCAATCTAACCTACAAATGCTAAAAAGTGAAGAAAATGTGAGTCTAAAAAGGTGTGATTCTTAATAGCTCATGTGCAGTGCACTGTATCAGTAACAGTGAGCATAATAATACACATTGGCGTGGAACAGCTCCAAGTTTAATAAAGGTTCACTTAAATACTTATTGCTTTTTTACACTTTTGCATGGACACAAGAGATTTAGAGCAAGTCTGTGACATGAAATTCAATTTGAAGTTGTAGCCTCATTTCTTTCTTTCTTTTTTTTTTTTTTTTTTAAAAAGGAACTGGCAATAATCATCATTTTCATCTCACAAGCAGCTACTTTACGTAGGACTGTGAAACATCAGTCCATTGCTGAGAGTCCTGGTAATATGAGCTGTCCATGTAAAGAACTGGTAGGTGGCGCAGACAGGTGATTAGACAATAGATCTGAACAGCAGCAATCAGAGAGAAAGAACTTTTGTGGCACATAATGCAGCACTTATGCATCTTATTACTTTGTTTAGATACGGAAAGCCTTAATCATGACACATTACAACAACTTTCATTTTCCAAACTGGAGAGGATATTTTCATTCTCAGTAGCTATATTTTATTAATAATAAATAAGAGTTAATGAAATATATTCCAGAAAGAGAAAATACCATATTTCATCCAGAGGATTTACTTCAGACTCCAGTAAATAAAGAAACAAAAAGGAATGAAGTAATTTCACTCAGAACATAAAGAACTCTTCTTTCACTGCATTAACAAGAAAGAATTTAATGATTAGAGCTCAGTATATGAAAAGCTTAATGTTCACTGAGCAGTTGGAATTCTCCTTTTCCTTCCGTGGCAGAGATAGATAAATATATATATTTGTATGTAAAAGGTAACGGCAGTAATACAGTAGTATTCATCTTCAGGAACTTACTAGAAACCACTTGGTTGTAGTGATATTTTTCTGTCGTTTGTCCAGGAAATAACATTGTTTATTACAAGAGCAGGTTATGGCAGATTGCAAACTATCGCACATATAGCAGCTGTGAGGGAAGCCTTTTTTAAATTGGTATAAAGGTATGCATGTGGGTGTGTTTTTTCTTTTGTAGATTTGAGAGATTTTAACATTTCAATCTTAGCTCACAGTTTACACGGTTGTCAATTTCCACATGACATCCACTGCTGTGTTGTTGTAATAGTAGCCCTAGTTTACTTGTTGAAAATATGTCTTGAAAGCAAGCTATTGTAATTATTATTCTGGAGGATTGTCGGTTTTGGCATGGACTCCATATCTTCTTATGAATAGAAACAGTAGTAATAGTGAAAAAAGATGACAGCAAAATTATATGCTGGCTCCATTCTGAATATGTGTTACTGTAATCTGGATTGGGTAGGTCCTTTGCCGGATGCGTATCAGATCTGTTTGAGTGTGTTTGAACATATCTACCTCTAATGACTGACATTCCGAGAGAATGTAATCAAACCCTAGTCCTACTGCAGCTGAGAGATAATTTTAATTCAAGTGGTCTGTGTTTTGATGCTAAAGCCCCTGGGTTCTATCCCACATACCACACATGGACAATACAGCTGATCAACATTAGCCAGATATGTAATCCTGCTCCTGTGGACATCAATGGCAAAATGCTTATTGAGTTCAATGACAGCAAGATGATTGGGCTGTCAGTTTCCTGTAAAGCTGATATTTCAGGCATTGTGACAAATGCCGTACTGAAGGCCATTCTGATTAGAACACTGACTGGGTGATGATGATTTAAACTTTTGACTGGGAAAGACTAAATTCTCCTATAATAGAGACAAGCCACTGTGTGAGAGAGATGGGGGAACAAAAAAGTAAAACCTGTTCTCCTCCCGCACTCTCTTTCTCCTCTAAGTCTTTCTCCCTTTGTTCAGTGGAAAAAAGGGGGAGGGGTAAAAAGAGGAAAAGAAAAGGGAACACTGCCCCCAAAAGTGAAACTTGAAAACAAAATTTTATTTTGTTTTTTTGAATCCTGAAACAAAAACCAAAATTTCAATTTGAAGTGGAACAAAAATTTTCCGCTTAATTGGAATTTTTTGTTGGAACACCTCCCCCCCCCAAAGTTGTAGAAAAACTGTTTTGATTTTCCAACCAATTCTAATTGCCATGGTGTTTCAGAGCGATGCTAGGCTCATTTCTGTCAAGTGAACTTGGCTGCGCTGAGGGGTTGCGATTAGAAACTAGTAGAGAAGACAGCCAGAAGGGGTGAGGAATTAGGTCACAAGGCAATTCCAATAGAAAGCAACAGCTAATTTAAAGCTCAAGTGGAAAGCTAAAGGATTGGTGTAAATGGCTTTGCTCCTCATGCTCAGCTATCTACAGCAATCCACAGAACTAACTAATAAACCCTGTCACAATACTAGTCTGTGAGACTCTCCTTCCCTTTCCACTGCCCTTGGAACCCAAAGCATGAGCCATAGCAAACACACTCTTTTTAGTCCATTTATTGCCAACAATGGCAATAGCAGCCCACATAGCATTTTTTTTTTAAATGAAAGGGGCAAATTAAAAAGGAGCCATGTCCCTTCCATACATAGATTACTTGCAGCAAGTGTAATTGCAGGGCAATATCAGCACTTACAAAATCCCCCAGACATGAGTCTTGATTTAGCATCTTGCCTTTATCCATTGGACAAAGTTGCAGTCTCTGGAGGAAGGAAGGGAATAGGGTCTGTGCACTGTGTGCAGTACTATCAATTAGATAAAGTTATTAGGCTTGCACTCAGCATTTCTCTATTCAGGTAGGAGCCAGGTTAGCTTCAGTATTTTAATTTTGGGCTTTTGACAGTATCCTTCATCCACCCGATACTGTGATATGTTAAAAGGAGGATTTAAAAAAAAAAGAAGATATTACAATAGCTCCCACCACGTGCATTAGAACTGTATTGTGATATAACTAGAGATGAGACAGCCAGCAAATATCCGCTCCTCATTGGAATAAGTATTTGCATACAGATATATCTGGTCACCAGTCTGGGAATAGGGCTCAGTGAAACATTGGAAAAAATTAGTAATCCCTTCCCTTGAGAAGAAAATTTCCCCCGCTACTGTTTACTGGCTAATGTTAGCACCAGAAAAACTAAAATACTATTAGAATGGCTCTTACTATGTATTTAGCAGTTACTAGAATATTATTAATACAGAATTTCCAACCCAATTTTTCAGACGGCAGAGATTCATATAGCTTAATTAAGCTTTGGATAATAGCCAAACTTTTGGATGTTCCTCTGAAGTGAACCAGGACTCTGCAGCTACTGAGGTTCACCTGTCTTTAATTGTCACATCATCCTGTGATCTCAGTGTTAAGATGCAAATTTTACAGCTACTGCTGGGTCATTTCTAGAAGGACTATGTTTTGAAGGGGATAATGTAATGAACAGTGGTATTCAGTGGGTATACTGGACTAGAGAACCATTTAACTCTAAGTGGTTGGTTCAGATCTGGTCCATTTAATTAGTGATTAAAAGTTTGGTGATCTATGTGAAATGATTTGGTGGTCTGAATTTAGCTGCTAGCAGACAAGTGTCTATATACATAACCTACTCATGCACTGTGCACCAGCTGTAGTTATTACTATGGATGAATGCTGATGACACTAATGAGCAGACAGATAGTAAAAACACAAAATCAAATTCGTTCAATATAGTGATGGTTAGACTGGGTGGCTATCTCATAAAAGTTGTCAGAGCTGGTGGGCATAATGAACATACTATACTGGCCAGTGCTGGAACACTAGGTTATTAGTATTTGTTGCTATAAATCCAAATGGTATGAGTTAGAGCACCAGTCCTAATAAAATCCTAAAGAAGGGCCAACTAAGAGGAACACCTTCCATTGATTATATTGGCCAGAGCACAATACTCACCCACCTATATTTTAATTATGTGTTGTCTAGTAACTAGCGAGACATTGTTAGAATGATCACTATTATCATTATTGTGCCCGGATTAATATTGATGCATTCATGGCAGCATGTTTTATAAATTTAACATTTTAAAATTTTAGTTCCCTTAAATTAAATCTCAAAGCTGGTTAATAATTTGTCATATTTCTACATTGGGGATTTGTAATGCCATATAACTAAAACTATTTGTGACTTATGAAAAAGGGAATTTGTGAAAGCCAGGTAGCAGCTGGCTACAGGAACTTTTAGTCACATCCAGGCTTTGTTTGTGAGGCTGCAGTTTTGCAAACAGTTCTGCAGCCTCACAAACAAAGGAGGGGAGAGTTAAAGGGACTGGCTTCCAGTCATTAAGTTGGCCAGGGCACAGGACTCACTAAGCTGTGTTTTATTTCTTGCAGACTTTGCAGGATGATGTTCAGAACAGGGTGTTCCATCTGTACATAGACAGCGACAGTGATGGTAGCTGGGGACCCAGACGAGTTATTAGAGCAGTTACGTGCTTCTGTACTTTCACTGTAGACTCAGAGGATAATTTTCACTGTGTTGCAAACGTTGTTTTACTGGATAGAGCCGGTTGAATGATTAATTGTGAATAAATAAAGGAGCTGAAAATTTTAGCTCTTTTTTCTATTCACAAGCTATTCAAGCTACTTGGATTTTTACAAATTTAGTGCAAAGGAACCCTATTGTAAATAAGAAACAAACAAATGTTTGCTGAACACGGGAAAAAGTTTTATCCTATTGGGTGTTCACAAATATCAGCTTTGCCTCTTGGCTATTCCCTATTTGTGGTGTGTGACTGATCACCCGAGTTACATTATATTGCTTCTACTCACAGATTAGATGAGGCACTTTTTAAATAGCAAAATAAATTGTCCATAACAAATAAATGCCAAGTAACAATGAAAAAACACTTACTTAGTTCTGAATACTCTCCTTGCTCACATGCAATATTGACCTTTGTATGCAGAACCATCATTTCCTAAACATTCATGCAACGGTCCTCATTGATACAGATGTGCACAAATAGCTAATAAAAAAGAGCACCTGGCTGCAATGAACAGCCATTTGGAATTCATATGGATGTCTGCAAACACTGTTTTGTTTTCTTTTCCCTCCACTGTATTTGACCAGCTCTAATTCTGTGTTTATGAGTACTGTGATTATGAGTTATGTTAAATATGTTCACTATACATATTAGATATATGCTTAAAATGAATTAAGACTGTCCAAGCAAAAACAGAGGATCAGTATTAAACTATAGATTTAATCATTCCTAATAATTGTGTCCTGTTTATAGGAGTAGGATATGTCCCTACAAACAACCAATTTATTTCTTCCTTTTTGTAATATTGAACAACCTGATCTCACCTCATTCCCATCAACCAAATGCAGTTCTTGGTAGCGTAAATACAGTTGGCTCAACAATTCACAACAAATAATCGAATGAATTTATCCTCTTTTCCTGTTTGGAAGTTATCACAGTTTGTGGTTTAACAATTTGCCCCCTTGTGCAAATTTGTGATGAATCAATTGTGTGAACAAACTTTAACCTGTAGACTGTTGGCAGGCTATTTGCTATTGGCATTTATGTGAATATTCACCCATTTGCAGTTTGCATGGGTGAATGTCATGTTATATTGCTTCTGTTCACTGACTGTGTGATATTTGTATTGCCAGGAAGAGGAAAGTGAAAAAACTATCAAGATGGCAACATGAGCACTGCTGATGACACAGATATAAACTTGTACAAAAATCCATGGCACATTTGCTTTCTATGAACAATCTCATAAATAAATGGCCATGGAGACAAAGTTACCCTTTGGCCCCTGTGGTTGGTCTGCCCAGGTCAGGGTAGTGGGCTAGTGCTGGGGACTTGCAGTGTTGCTTGCAGTGTTTCTCTGCAGTACTATTGTGCATGGGCAGTGCGTGAACCTCCTGTTCGGGGAGGCTAACCCCTGGCCCCATGTAACTTGAAGTCTTTGAATCATGATTTGGGGACTTCAGTAACTCAGCCAGAGGTTATGGGTCTATTACAGGAGTGGGTGGGTGAGGGTCTGTGGCCTGCAATGTGCAGGAGGTCAGACTAAATCAGCGGTCCCCAAACTATTGAGGAACACGTCTCCCCTTACCCTCCCCTTACCCTCAGCTCCTGGGGAGGAGGACATGGATGGAGTAAGGGGGCCGAGGCTGGGGCTTCATCTGGGGCCTCATCTGGAGGGGTCCTGGGCCACGGCCAGGGGCGGGAGCAGAGCCGCAGCCGGGCCTGCAGCTAGGTGTGGCTCCACTCCCGGCCTCGTCCCCAGGCTAGGAATGGAGCCGCAGCCAGTAGGCAAAGCTGGGGGCTGGCATAAGGCCGAGAGTGGAGCCATGCCAGTGCTGGGGATGGGGCCAGGCATGGAGTCGGAAGCCGGGGACGTGGCTGGGGGCAGGAATGGAGCAGAGCTGGGGGTGGGGAGCACAGCTGGGGGGGAGGGGTTCAATGGTGCTCCCTCCCTACTGCCGTGGGGACTGGCCTGGGCCCCTTGCACCCCCCAACATTCCTCCATGTCCCCCTTGGGGGGCACACCCCACACTTTGGGGACCTCTGGACTAGATGATCATGATGGGCCCTTCTGGCCTTAAAGTCTATGAATCTATGTTCTATCCCCACTAATGACCTGTTGTGGGTTAATTGTACTTGGTATTGTCAGTCATATTGAGATGTACGAACTGGATTTCATCATCATGACTAATGCTACCAAATACAACTTGACAGCTTCACAAAAGCTCCACAAATTGAAAAACAAATTAATCAATGGGAATTTTCTTGTGTTGTATTTCAAGTACTGTTTGTTTTTTTAAATGAAAAATAAAATCTGATTGGCTATTACCATGAGAAATTTGGCTTGTCTTTTCTTCTCTCTCTCTCTTTTTTTTTTTTTGGTAGATAATTAGCTGGTTATATTACTGCTCTGTGCTCCATATTCATCTGCTTGCAGCAAACTAATGTTGTTAATGGGCACTTCAATCCTAGCATATTGCTTAGCCCTGGCATTTACATTCTTTGAGCCTTGATTCAGCCAACGATCTATCAAGTTTTTGCACTTGCTGAAGAAGTTTAAAAAATAAGATTGCCTTCCATGGCATTTTGCAGGCTTGTGTGATCCAGACAAGGGACAGATTTTCCACCCTAGTTTTTGTACCAGTAATTTTTCAGGTAAGTTGCTGAACACACAACACACTGAACAAGCAAATTAAAATGAACACACAGTGTTAGGAGGATCTGCCCAAACTTTGAAATTTAGAGAGACATCACTTCATATTTTTTTAAAATTTTCCTCTCTGGCAGTATTTTGTCTCTGTCTCCTGCAATAGTCTTCTTTCTACATAAGAATAAACTTCATATACTCACCTCATTGCTACTCCCTTTCCTGATGTCTGAATCAGTGCCTATTTCCCATTGATCTCCTTCTGGCCAAGAGGCCAGGCAAGCATCCAACAGGTACTGTGAGACATACCACTGCAAAAGCAATCAGTACCTCTTTTCCCAACTGGAATCCAAGAGTATAGATTCTCGGAGTCCCAAGTCTCATCCCAATCATACATTCTGTGCCCAGCCAAAATACCCACTGAAGTCAATGAGAGTTCTGTATGTGCAAGGAAGGCTGGATCGTGCCATAAATATGCATACCCCCATCTACCAGTCTAGTAAGCAGAAGTCTAAGCTCCATCAAGATTGCAGATATCGCCCTTAATTTACAACAAGATGTGAGGCTGCAGAGGTAGGAGGTCATATTTTTATCTCTGTTTATTGTCTCTTTTTAACAAGTTTCAGCTTTTTAAAAAGGAAGTTCTTAAAATGTTTCCCTGTGAATCTATACAAATATTTAATTTGTTGAAACATATTGTTGTTTAAGCAGCTATGATGCTATGGCAGCAGCTACTGTATTAACTTTCTGGCAAAGGAGGGATAAAATGTAATCGCAAAGTATAACTAGAGAGCTGCAAGTCTTACAATAAGAGTCAAATGCAGGTTGCCCTTGTAAATATCTTTGATAAGTTTGATATGCATGTAATTATATGACCATGACTGACACTTCAAATTACATCAGAATCTTGAACACCCATGGATTGCTTTATATCTTCAGATCCATTGAGAAGAGATCTTGACAAACTGTAAACTATGCAAAAAAAGGTCAGACAAGGGATGTGAACATAAAAACATACTACCCAACATGAGCTTCTGATCTCTCCCATTTACAAGGCTGAATGACTCTTTCTTTCCTCCCTTGAAGTCAGTCAAAAGGGGAAGGAACCAAGCAGACATCCCAACACACTAACATACTGTAGATATCAGTACAATGCTTATGAAAATTTGGGACAATTTATGGTTAAAAAAGCCACAATTCCTAAAGGATTAAAGGTATTGATAATTCATGTACACTAGCTTCTGTGCTAAGATTAAAAAAAAAAGGAAGCACAATATTTATATATGACCTTTCTTTAAAAAAAATATTGTTCTTAGCAATATACAGTACAACACATTGCAGATTTAGCACAGACAAGACCATTTTATTGATGCTAAATAAAGTGCATCTCAGAAAACCAGGGCTAACTAAGCTTTTGATTCAAGTCCTTGTGCACAAGATAAAGTTATGCATGAAAGAAAAACCTGAAGCCAATTGGGAAAAAATGATAAAATAGTTGTAAGTATGATGGGTTTAGACGCAAGAAAATTAGACTAACAACATGTTCACACAAAGTGATCCCAACCAAACATGAACTTTTTTTTTTTGCATTTGGAAAAGAGACTAACTTGGTTGTTCTAATTTTCATGCATGTATGCATTTCTCAAATCCAGGCAGAGTTCTGACCTGGATGTGAATTCTCAGATATGGCCTGATTCTGCAGCTCCCAGTGAAGTCGGTGGAAAGGCATGGCATTAATTCAGTGGGAGAAGGAGTGAGCCCATAAGCTGCATATAAATGACAATGGTAATGTCATTTGCTAGAATTCAGGGTGGAGATGGTGTCAGTATATGGAACTACTGATACTTATAGGTAAGAATGTCTGCAACCCATTGGAAACTGAGCCACAAATTCAGATACCTCCCCATAGCTATCAGCATGGTCTTTTTGCTGCTTAAGAAGCTGTGATGGGACTGGTTCCAGGAATCTCTCCTGGCATTTACCCAGCATGCTACAGAGGCTGCTCAGGGAACTCTGTAGGTAATGCCAGTGAAGAAGACATGTCTCCTAAGTGACACCTTTTTGTTTCATCTTTCTGGGCCTCTCCATTTATCTCTATGCTGGTCTCTCTCAGGATTTACTCAAGCTCTAAATGAGGTTAAATTCCATCTGGAGTTGACTGAGCATTTATGTGATACCAGGAGGTATATGGAATTTGGTTCCTTTCCTTCACTGTTAATTTCTTTGACCATTCCATCTTTTCACTGGTGAAATCAAAACCCTGGAACAAATCCTGAGATTTAGGCAGTAGTGCACAAGTCTGTGCTATCTAACATTTACCATTTTTTCCAGGTAAATCTAGGTGTGACCCAAGGACCTCTTAAGGCCAATTGGTAGATGGCACAGGGGATGCATACAGCTTTATAAGGACCCCCTCGGTTAGGTATATGCATAATAATTCACCAAAGGGTGGCATGTGAGGTCTCTACTGAGAGCCAGTAGCCCATTGGTCATCAATCATTTTGAAAAGTATGTATGGATAATATTTAAGAAGTTATGTCTCTATACTGGAAATTATGTTCTCAAAGCCTTGGCATGAAGGCAGGTAAACAGGGAGTGATATGCCTCAGACTGGTTCCTTCCAAACATGCAGTAATAGATGCATATCTCCCTGTCTGAGTATTGCTCATCAAGAGATTGTGAAATCTTCAAGAGAGGAAATGTACAGGAAGAAATAAAACAGCAGAAGGGGACATCGTTGGTGTGTAAAGACAATACATTGTTGGTGTATCCCTAGGGTCCAGAGGTACCTCCCTGCATCCTTCACTGAGGAGACTGCATGAAGTCTTTTGAAGCATGATGTTTCTTGAAGTAAACACCATATTAATTTTTTTTCCTCCTTCACTTATTGTCGTAGTGATAGTTTCTTCCACTTCCCAGTGAGAAGGACCCTAGTCATTCTACTTGGAATGGCATAGATTCATTCCTTCTATCACAGGCTATGAAGTGCACTTCAGTAGGAAGTTTAAAGTTGCTATGCTTTCTGCAGGTGTTAACAGCTGCACAGCTGAGAAACCATCTTACAGTGTGACAACAACTTTATTCTGCCCACAAAATCTTATCAACAATACCCTAAACTTATATGCTCATCGGTGCTGCTCTTTATATCTTGTAACAGCGTATGCAGACATAAAACTCTCTAACAGTGGACACTCTGGGACACACAGTCAGTGGGAGAGCTGAAAAACAACTTCACAGAAAACAAACTTTAAAGACCCATCTTTATTTCACAAGGCTCAAAATGAACCAATATCCCCTCCCCCCCCAATTTTTTGGAAAAAATGTTTGATATATTTTTCATTTGGAAACCAATACTTTTTCTGTATTTTTTAATTATTATTTTAAAAAGGCTATTTTCAATTAACCTTTTAATTGAAAATTCCATCCTGGTCTACTCAGATGGGGAGAGAGAGAATACAGCCAGGTTAGATTACAGCAGCATCAGTGTTGTGCTTACTAAGTAAAGCTACTCAAAAATTGGAATTTCCCTCCTTTAGGAAAATCCAATATTTCAACATTTGTTTTTGTCCCAAATTGGGACAAAAAGGTGATTTTTTTTTTCACAGAGTGAAATTCTGAAAAATTCACAGTACAATTTCAATTGAAACAAAACATTTCTGTGCTCCCAAAATAGAAACATTTTGTTTCAGTTTGTTGAACTGACTCAGTATGCTTCATTTTGGCTCAATTCAAAATTACACTTAATTTCTCTATTGTGGTGCACTGCCTCAGGGGAGTTGTAGTTCGGGAGCTTGATGCCCCATTCTCCTCTATGTGCCAGGCTCCCAGGCCAGACTACCTCTTTCACAATACTTCCACAATTATGTGACTCCCATGATGCACCATGCATCATGGTCAGAGAGGAGTCTGCATTTCACCATGGGAGATGTAGCCTGCTGGGGAGTCCAGCCCATGGAGAGAATGGGCACTTCAATGACAACTGTTAGGCACTGTGCCACAATAGGGAAATGCAGTCTAATGGTGAACTGACTTGAAACAAAATGTTGCAGGTCAGTTCAAAGGTCAAATTGACCTCAAACAAAATATTGAATTTAGATTTTTTTGTGATGGAAATTTGAAAATTTTCAACAAAATTGTTATTACGCCTCAGAAGATTTTGATTTTGTGGAAACTACATTTTCCATAGGAAAAATCATTCCAACAGAAAATTCTCAACCAGCTCTATTAATAATTTCTTGTGTTAGTTAAATTATTTTAAAAGCTGCTTCCATTATTAAAAGACTCCATTGTATTGTGACTATGCTAATGACTGGCAGAAAGAGACACTAATGGAATATTAAACAAAGAATTTCATTAGATTAAGACAAACAGGTTTATCCATGAAGATATTCTGTCTCCCTGATTCACTGTAGACCTTCTGCCCAGAACCTTCCCTAGCCGTGTGGCAGATTTAAAGAAACTGTACACATCCAAACCACCACCTGCTTTGAGGCATTCTCCTAATCGGGTAACAAATGAACTATGATAGTCTTTTGGGTGCAAAGTTGCCTGTTCTTAAGCAGCAAGAAATTTGCAGGCCACTCAGCTTGTGATAGCAGTGGGTCTGCTAGCTCAAACACCTCAGCTGATAGCAAAGGTTGAATCACACAGAGAAAGAGGTAGGTTCTGAGTACCTCTTAGGCTAAAACTAATGTGAAGAGCCTTGCAATAATCTAATATAGCTGTGACAAAAGAATGAATTACTGTGGTGAACTACACAGCTGAACAGAAATGTTCTAACCACCAAGCTAGGCAGAGGCAAAAGACAGCATTTCTGTAAATGCCTGCTAATTCTCCAGAAGCAGGTGCGGATCCAATGCAACCTATAGGCTGCATGTGCCAATTGGATAATGGCACACAGAAACATTAAGTTAATGCATCTAAATGGCCATTAGCAGGTTAGACAAACACCTGTAAGGGATAGTCTAGCTAATGCTTAGTCCTGCCATGAATGCAGGGGACTGGACTAGATGACCTCTCGAGATCCGTTCCAGTCCTACGATTTATATGTGTTAATACATCATTTGCATATGCAATCACAACAATTGTGCATGCAAATTTGACATATAATTGTATGTACTTTTTAATGTATGCACATTTTGAAAATCAAGGCCTTATATTTTTGCCTAATTACAGACCAGAAAGGAATGTTTATTTGTTTTGTTTGGTTAGCTGCTTTATTTATTTTTTTGGGGTGGGGGGAGGCGTTTGAGTGACTGGGAGGGAAAAGAAGACATGCCTGGTTTGAGAACCACAATATTGGACTGAAATCATACTAAAAAAGGAGCCGGGTTTTGCTATATTCTCTGAACATTGGGTGGAATATTAAGTAAACATGCTTCTTTTAGAATTTATACAAGCTACTCACACAAGAAGTGATACATTCTATACAAATCTCCAATTCTGGATACAGGTTTTTACAAGGGAAATCCCAGAATCAACAAGGAACAAAAGTTTATTTAAGCACTGGTCCAGCAACCTTTTTCAATGGTAGTAAATCTCAGATCACTAAATGTTGTATTTTATGAGATGATCATGTAACTGCATTCATAACTTTCTAGTGTCTGCCAAGTGATTGCTTGTTGCACATCTCTTCAAATTAAATTGCTGACAAGTTGGTTCAATGCTCTTACCAACAATTTGCAGAGAGTAGGAGCCTGTCAGAAAGACTTAATTGGCGATTTAAGGGATTGCTTTCTGGAGTCATTCCGAAATGACAGTTAATGTACAGATAGCTTTCCTTGAAAACTCTCCCACAAAAACAAAAAAACTTGATATCTCCATCAAAAGTACATGGTACACAGGGAAGTTAACAGAATTATATATTTAGAACAATGTTGTAGAGAATATATATTATATATACACACATATATCATTTAATTTATGTTCACTCACATATGCACATCCAATTAATATGAACTACATATTTTCATTTAGAAGCCACAACTTCTATTGACTATTGTTACTTGCCAACCTACAGTTACCTTGCATGGTAAAGGAGCATAGAAAAGATGTCTACAAATCAAAGAGATTAGTACGTAACATATTACAGGAATAGGAAAAATGTTCAAATAAGCAAAGAGTTTAACTTATACTGATTAAAGCAAAGTAAATTAAAGATAAATCTGAAATGTTACCCTCAATTCATGACATTGCATCCATGTCTTGCAGCAGTCTGGACATAAGATATGAAAGCTTGGCCATTATTTGGAGATCAGTTCAAAACCTAGGCATAAGAGAATGAAATATAATAGAATGAATGCTAAACACTTGATATCTAAGTCACCTAAATCTTAACCCTGACTTCTTTTATATGGGTATACATCAACTGGTTACCAGCTGCTAATTTCTATTTTTAGTTAGATTAAGTGAAATTAGTAAATCAATATAGAGAATGTGCTGTTACAGTGGTTGCTAACAAAACTCAGTTTTTTTCCTGCTTTCACAACATCAACCACACCTCAAAAAGCCCCCTAGAAGTCCTACATCAAGCACAGTTTCTATAAGTGAAAAAAAAAAAGAAGAGCTAGAAACACCAAGCAGTCCAGCAGGGACTTTAGCAATAGCAATCTGTTTTATGTGAAAGACACTGGACATAATTATGGGCACCAGTAGAAAACCATGAAATGTGGGGTATAAGATAATAGAATGGCATTGTCACTACCTTTGATAAACTGGCACTGTTTGCTTACGATGAATTTGATTATACAAGTGGGGAAAAAATGGGGATCAGGACAATCTCCCACCAAGGAGCCAGCTAAATTAGAACAGGAATTTATTCCTTAATAATGCAAAACCAATTAAGCTTCTTAAGCAGCAAGGATCCATAACTTTTTATATGTTAACATAGTATGCACAACTCATTTTAAGAATGGTAAATAAGATTGAATTCCTGGAGTGAAATTTATTCACAGTGCTAGATACTACTCTACAGAGGGAAAAGCATTGAAGATCAAATGAAACTAGGGGAGTTTTGACTGAGTAGGGACTGCAGGATTGGGCTGTACGTGGAAAACACTATTCAGATAATACATGTTCTTCACAGGGACTACATGATGTACTGTATTTACTGTGATTTTGAGATTAAATTGATGTTTTTATTTGATTTCTTGCCTAGAAAGAAATGGTGCTTTTTAATCTTGTTTTGTTGTTGGCATAGAGCATTTACAGTTAATTAGAATGTCTTGTTTTCTATGTCATACACTGTGCTGTTTTAGGAGAGTAGTCTGGTTGAGCGTTATGCATGTGTGTGTATCTGTGTGTGTGTGTGTTTTGGTTTTCCTCCCTCACCCACCTTTTGTGGTAGCTAAATATTTCTAACTTCTCTATTAACCTCTCCTCATATTTTTCTTACATTACATATTACAAAAGTAGTGTGGTAAGTTGTTTCATTCCTTTGTAGCATTGTGTTTTGGCCAAATGAAGGAAATGATTTGTGGGGAGTTTGTATAACACTAAAATCCTTCTATGACTAATTCAGATTCACATGTGGTGAACAGAACAGGAGAGGGGTGTTGCATATGGAAATCTCAGGATGCATAAGTATGATATCAGTGTGCACACATTTACCTCAGAAGTTAAGACCAAAACAGCCGAGGTTATGAGGTCAGACTGGGCAAGGATGCAGGCTGGACTGGCATGGACCTACTGACATCAATTCAAAATGCTTATTTTACTCCTGAATTCTCTGTCTGTACTCCACCAGAATGATTTTCTCTCATATATCATTATCAGGTACTTATTGTTAGGAGGACAATTGTTATACCAATAGAATAAAAACCAGCAGGATCTTATTAAGAGGGATAAGGCAAACATGCCACATTTATTGTAAATATAATGGTAAAGCAAAAGATAAAAGTAAACAACGTTGTTTGACTACTTATTCCTATTACTACTTATTTCTTATACACACACACACACACACAATCATTCATTTAAGTTCTGTTTAGGTGTTATAGTTACCAGCCTAGAAGTTGCTCATGCCAAGTTACTGGCCAGGTATCTTGGTCATGAGGATGGAGCCGAGACTGTGTCAGGTGCACCTGATGCTCCTGGAGGTTGGCAGCAGAACCAGAGACTCAACGTCATCAGTCTTTAGAGTTCATTCTTATAGGAATTAATTCCTATGTTAGTCTATGGGAGCTGTTTCATCCTGCTGTTTCTGACTCAATCAGCAGATGGTACATTCCTGTCCAAAGTGGTACATTCCTGGTGGCTCCACTCTGTCCAAAGTTTGTGTTTATCATCCTTCCAGGTGATGGGGTGGATCCCAGTTTACCCTCCGGGGGTTCTGGTGGTCCACTTTACACATTCTTCGGCCGATGGCTATTCCCTTTCTAGGCTGGCACCTCCCTAACCATTCATGTACATCAAGCATTCATCAACATACATTCCATATCTTAACCATATTTTAATTTACTGTCTCCACCACTTTCGGGGTGAATGCTAATTCATTTGAGACTCCCGGCCCTTTAATCACAGAGGGTGGGGGTCTGTTCCTAGGAGCCATTGCTATTATAATGAAGTGAAAGTCACTTAAGGGCTTATAGCGTTTGTTTACATTGTATCAATTACTTTAAGAACAAAGTCAATTAACTTGTTTGTAAGTTTTACATAGTGATAAAGTATCTTTCACAGGACAGATACAATCAATGGTTTCTACAGACAGTCTGGTCATTCTATGACAGACCTGCGGGTGGCTATTTTACAACAGAAAAACTTCAAAAACAGACTCCAAGGAGAGACTGCTGAGCTGGAATTGATATGCAAACTAGATACAATCAACTCAGGATTGAATAAGGACTGGGAATGGCTGAGCCATTACAAACATTGAATCTACCTCCCCTTGTAAGTATTCTCACACTTCTTATCAAACTGTCTGTACTGGGCTAGCTTGATTATCACTTCAAAAAAAAATTTTTTTTCTCTTACTTAATTGGCCTCTCAGAGTTGGTAAGACAACTCCCACCTGTTCATGCTCTCTGTATGTGTGTATATATATCTCCTCAATATATGTTTCACTCTATATGCATCCGAAGAAGTGGGCTGTAGTCCACGAAAGCTTATGCTCTAATAAATTTGTTAGTCTCTAAGGTGCCACAAGTACTCCTGTTCTTTTTAAGTTTTAACAGAAGACCCAAGAGATTTTTGTATTTGGTGAAACTGTTGGATTTTAAAATGTGGGGGACAAATTATTGGGGGGTCACTGTCACTTGGGGGAATCACTATTAGTACCTTCTTTAATAACCCTACACAATCCAGAAACCACCAAGCAGCAGTATGAGGGCCAACAAATAAATCAAACGGTGGCAACTAAACCAAACATGGGCCACTTCACATTACACACACACATTTTCCACTGTTGATGTTAATGTTTGACCCTTGTTGAATACCTGGGGGTGGGCTTTTTATATATTTGTTTCTAGATTTTTTAATATTTTAACAATACAATAGAGATAAATCTTCATATCTAATCTCTGACACAAAAGAGTAACATCATTGATCTGTAATTCTGCTGCAAAAGAGTGTGGCTAAGGAAAGTAGATCTGAATGTTAAAAATAATTAAGAAATACCAAAAATGAGGCACACGTCCAATGAGCTCCACTGCCTAGGAGGTTCTATCAAAAGTGTACACTGTAGAAATGAACACTCCAAAATACTTTTTGGTTTCAATAAGCACTTATCTAATTTTTATTAAGTACATCTAGAGATGGGTCTGAACCTAGATCCCAACACCCACAAATTTTAGTGAAATTTGGATCTGGACTTGAACTTTGCAGCTTGGTTCCATCTCATAATAAAACTGATAATTAATGTTGCTACACAGTGCTTTATCAGCATAAATGTATGCAAAAATAAAATGTATAGAAGAGATGTCACCTCCACCTATAGTGGAGGCAGCCATCAGACACCTTCCAAAACACTCATCTCACCAGTCTGCTTTAACTCCATAAGCCCAATGTTGTGGCTATAGTTCAACTAAATTTCTTTATGCTTCCTAAGATTATTGAGCTGCTAGCATTAAGTACTGTCATCAGACTTGTAAAAATTATCTACATATAAAGATTCAGCACTTTCTGAGTTAAATTTATGTGAGCCATTCCTTTTGGAGTCAGTTGCACTGTTATGCATTACCAAATAAAAGTGTATTATTTGTTATTTATATAGAGCTGCAAGAATGAATGGTGCATTGCTATAGTTAGAATGTGGCAAAGAGCCAAGAATCTCTGTCCTTAAAAACTTTTATCTAAAGGATAGAGCTGGTACAATACAGTATTCTTAATAACAGCACAGAGCAAGCAAACAGAATGGCTAATGGTGATTACAGCTGGAATTTTTTGTGGAACAGATGGATTTTCATGAGTGGTCCTTAGCAGAATATCAAGGTACATTACTTGGCATGCCGTTCCAATCATGAGTGAGGCATGAAAGAAGTAGTCAGGAGTTCTCAAAGGGAAAAAAAGGACCTAATGTCAAGCCCATTGAAGTAAAAGGAAAGATTCCCATTGGCTCAATAGATCTTGGAAGAGGCCCAAAGGTAGTAAGGGAGACTTGTGAATGGTGCACGAGACAATTATATAGATGTAGGCAGGGTGGAGTTACAGTGCTTTGAAGGTGATGAGAAGTTTTGACTCTATAACAACAGTTAGTATTCAAAAATGAAAAAAAGTTATAAACAGATCAACTGCCTCTCCAGATTCAGAGATTCCCTTAATTTTCTTCTACCAACTGATCCACAAATTGAATGACCTCTTTGTACAGAATCTGTGGACTATCAAGGAATAAATAAGCCCAGACATAACTACCCAGAAGTGTGTTCTAAGGCAGTGGTTCTTAACTTTTCCAGACTACAGTACCCCTTTCAGGAGTCTGATTGGTCTTGCATACCCCCAGGTTTCACCTCTCTTAAAAACTACTTTCTTACAAAATCAGACATAAAAATATAAAAAAGTGTCACAGCACACTATTACTGACAAATTGCTTACGTTCTCATTTTTACCATATAATTAGAAAATAAATCGATTGGAGCTCTGGTCAAGCTCTTTGAGCTCTGGTCAAGTGAAAAATTCTCTAAATATTGTACTTACATTTCAGCGTTTTGTATCTAAAATAGTATAAACAAGTCATTGTCTATATGAAATTTTAGTTTGTTCTGACTTAGCTAGTGCTTTTTATGTAGCCTGTCGTAAAACTAGGCAACTATCTAGATGAGTTGATGTGCCTTCGGAAGACCTCCACATACCCCCAAGGGTTCTAAGGTGACCACAAAGGGTTTTCTTCTTTAAGAAGTGTCAGCGTGTAACCTATCTACACGCAAACTTGCTTCTCAATACACATGGTTGGAGTTGCCTCGCTTGCCCATCTGAAGACTCTGGTGTATGGGTTTAAAGTAGACCAGGTTACAACAGAACTGGCACAACCAACTTGCAAATCTCTGAATTGTCATAACCCTTCTGTGAAGTAGGCAAATACTATTCCCATTTCACAATGTGAGAACTGAGACACAGAGGGGTGAAAGTCAAAATGAAAGTTAAGGACTTGAAGCCACACCTCTGGATTTATGTGTTTGAAAACTTTGGTCTATGCTATTAAATGTTATTAAATGCTAGAGAAGGATTTAGTGTCAGAGCTGGGATTTGTCCCTTTCTCTCAGGCCAGATCTACACTACAGACCTATATTAGTATAGCTATGCCACTCAGGGCTCATGGGGCTCAGGCTAAGGGGCTGTTTAATTGCAGTGTAGATGTTCCAGCTCATGCTACAGCCCAAGCTTTGGGACCCTTCCATCTCACGGGGTCCTAGAGCCTGTGCTCAAACTTGAGGCCAAACATCTACACCCTAATTAACCAGCCCCTTAGCCTCTTAGCCTGAGCCCTGTGAGCCCGAGTCAGCTGGCACGGGCCAGCCAGGGGTTTTTAATTGTAGTGTAGACATACCCTTAGTGCTGTCAGCAATAACCTGGCCATCACTGCCAGATGTTCCCAAATATCAGTGGGCTATGGTTCCAGACCCTGGAGCCCAGCTCTGCCCCACTGTGAGGTAACAACGTGTGTAACCAGTGCTCTCTGAGAACTAGCTTGGAAAGATTAGCTTTTTATCGTTAAATGTTGCCAACGTTGATTTCACTGTACACACACAAACTGTCAACAACATATTTCCATCAGTGATAAGTGAAATGTATGGATTGGCAAAGTAAGAAAATGCCGCTTGAGGACAGTGTGTCTTTTAAAGATATTTATAGTTGTACATTTTGACATGTGATGTTGCCAATTTGTGTTTTACTGGTTATAAAGCTTTAACTTTTGGAATCTCAACATCTACTGTCATTAAATAATTACTGTTTGACACAAACCCCCAGAATTCTCCACAACTGTGATCATTTACATAAATAAAAATGAAAAAATGCTTAAAACCAAACATCAATATTATCCAGTGACATTTTTAAAAAATAAATCAGATTCTGCCAAGCCAGTGAGGTGCTTTCAACCCTAGCACTTGGTTTAGATTTTCAAGGCTATTTTTGGTTTAAAAATGTCCTTTTTAATGAAAGCTGAGAGTCTCCTTTATGTTTCTTATTTCCCCCAAATCAGGGAGGGAGTAAAGCCCAGCTCCAGACTTGATGCAACGTGATCATATTTACTGCTTGTTTATTTCAGTTGCATTTGTAGGAGATGAAAATGTTGTCCTTTATCTTCCAGTATTGGGGCTTTTTAGACCTAAAGCAAAACAGATAAAGGTATGAAAGATCCTGCCTTCGATAATGTTAGATGACTTCTAGGATAGCCTTTGTGCAGAGGTTGAGGAAATAATCAAATATGCAGCACTGATTGCAAATTTCTATTTAAAATGCTCAATTTTAACTTTCAAATTGCTTCCATCATGTGCTGCATCCCATTTTGCTTAGTAAATGAGAAGTGCTTCAAGATATAACTGAAGTGCTTTCTCTCAGCAAGCTAAATGCATTTTGCTGATGATTGAGAAGGTCTATTTCAACCTCTGACAGGAAATGACCAGGACTGTCAGGTCAGACTGGGAGGAAAAGAATGAAAGCCTCCTCATATTCAATCAGCTCCCAATTACAGTTTATCAGCAGGAGAGCAGATCAGAAATGAGTTTCGTTTCAATTGGAACTCTCTGCATACAGCTTTGTGAGCTGGGATACTTCAAACTAATAAATAACTAATAAATAAATAAATAAACAATTGTATTTAGTTCTCATTAAATAGTTTATCTATTTGATTTATCTGTTTCTTGTTATAATCACAAGGTTTTTTTAGATGTGAAAAATATCAGAATCTGCTGTCAATGAGAAATCTCTTTTTGTTTATATTTTTGAGCAACCATCATGGCTTTATTCTTTTACCATTATTTAAGGATTTGCCAGGCTTATTTCTCTTGACAGACCATAGTTTAGTTTCTGATGAACTCATATATTGTGAAAGCTAAACTTATCTGGAGACTGCTAAAGCTATGAAACTTGACACAGCAAATCTCTTCTCATGAATAAATTGTGATTCAGATCTTGCAAAATATCCACCCATACTGGATGTTTGTGATAAAAGATTTTTTACTAGACTTTACTATGGGTAAAGTTAAACTATATTTTCCAAAGGAATTTCAGGGGAAAGAGGTTATATTCTATGAAGACAGTTGACCTCTTTATAGATCAGTCACAGAAACCCAATTTCAAAATAATCATACAATTTAAAAAACAACAGAATCTTTACAAAAGGCTCAATCAGAACCATTGGTCATCTTGACCAAACGGACAAAAAAGTATCTGTTCTGTCTCTCTTTGTTCACTTTGTATTATACAAACCAAGAACAGTTTAGTGTTCATTTAAAAAGATGATCATGCAAATAAATGTGTCTACACCCCTCCCCCCCAAAAAGGAAAATAAACTTATAAATAGAACTACAGAGTTTACCTTAAGAACCTCAATAATAAGTGATCATGCCAAAATATAAAGCCATATCTCGATCCAAGTATCTATTCTAGTACCCCTCACTAAGTTAAGTATACATTTGCCCTTTCCTTAAGGGAACTGGGTGAATAATGGAAGAGACACTTTAGGACTAGAATGTGCCACTTAGGCATAGCCCAGTCAGGGACTGTGTGGTTCTACATCATCATAGTAGAAGCACCAGGAGCTATTATTACTGCTTCTAGACACACCCACTGGCTACATGCTCACTGCTGCATTCTTCTTTATTTAACAGTCTTACTATGGGACCTAGAGGCCTCCACCTCTCTACTGAATCCCCTTTTGGGTGCCAGCATTTTTGGGGGGCAGAGCCCTTTCTCTATTTCCTATTCCTCCTCATGCCTCTTTGGGGCATCATGCACCCCTCTGCCCCAAGAGACATAAGAATTGCTTGGCCTTTATACAGGCTTCACAGGGGAGGGGTAGCCTGCTGCTATACTTTCTCCCTCACTGCATAGCAATGTAAGGGCCATTCAGATCCTGCTCTACAGTGATTTGCTATAACACTGGGGGTGGGGGAGTGCTGTGTGTTTGCTTTTCTTGCTAAAGATGAAGCCAGCAGTGAGTACACATCCTATACACTGACATTCTGCTCTGGCAGTGTGGGTAAGTGGCTGGACGCTATTCTCTTTGTGCTGCCTCAGCACAAAGGGAATAGTTTAGTTCCTACCCTTGATATGTTGTGCAGCCCTGAAGAAGGCAGAGTCAGCCGAAATGTCGGCCACTCTTATCTCTTTTTTCCCCTTGCGTTTTATTAACGTGGTGATGGACAAACATGAGTTGTTATTTTCACTGAAATACTCTGGGACTGCAGGACTCCTTTACAGATACTAAATGCTGACTTCTTCAGCTAGCTTTGAGCACAAAAGAGGAAGAGTGAGTAATTCCTGTAAATTGTAAAGTGAATTGGGGTTTTCAAAAGGTGCCCTTAATGGGATTTGGGCATCTGAATCCTATAGGCTGAGATACTGAAAGATGCCTAACTACTGAATTTTCGAGTGCTAAGTTTCCCTCTTAAACCGTACATTTGTCCTTTGATCCATCACCGGTAATTAGCACCAGATTTGCTGGCGTCTGTGATTTAATTCTGGTGTTTGTTTCTGTCCTAAATGACATCCTGCTTTTCAATTTGCTGTGCATTTTAGTGCAAGTTTCCCAGGGCTTGAGAGCTGTAGAGAGCAGATTCACCGAGAAGGGAGATTTTAGAGGGTTTCTCAGGTTTTTGCAGCTCTAGTTAAATGAAAGCTGACACTACAACACATACTTCCCTTGTCCACAGTCCAACAGTAATATTTTGTTGATTGCTTTTCAAAGAAGAATGTCAGGAGCAGATGGCTAAGTTGGGCTTGATGCTTGTGGCATTATTGATTGGAGGAAACTGTTCACCAAAAGTATACAACAGACTTGAAATTTCACAAATCCTCACCTGAAGAGACAGGAACCAATTCATACCATTTGTTGCATGGAGGGATAAAATGCCCCTCCCTGAACCAGTCTGGGCAGCTGTGATCAGAGAATTCTCAGATGAGGTGGGGGTGGATGGCTTCTCATACTGCTGCCTGTGCTCTGGGAATGGGGGGTTCTGCTGAGGATTTTCAGAGGTGCTGAAAATCTCCCCCAGACTTCATCTGGAATTGCACTTCAGAAAATCAGGCCATTCATCTCTACTGAGAGCTCTATAGAAGCCCCACCAGCAGAGGCTGCTCAAGTATACTAAATCACCACATCTCTGTGGTACCTTTACCATGCCCCATCCCCAGCCATTGTGCCCACACTCTGGACTGAATGGATCAGCTACAAACACTCACCGCTGGAGAGACGTTGAATACCCTATGAATACCACAATTTGACACACTCACCACACCAGATTTTCTGCGAAAGGTAATGTGAACCTTGAAGGGATGAATTTGTCCCACACTACAGTTTCCATATCAAAGTAATTTCTTAGATGAGCTTAACATTAGTGCTCCCAGCTAACCCCTAGTAGCAAAAAAAGATCTCCTTTACTGTCAAGTTGCATTAATCCATTAATTTTTATCACTGTGGGACCCTGTAGTTTTACCTTGAAAATGTCCTATAGACTTTACATCTCCATATATTGAGCCATATTCTGATCCATTTACTCCAGTGTAAATCCAGAGTAACTCTATTCAAACTATGGAGTTATTGAAGATTTACACTGAGGTAACTAAAGTAAGAATCTGGCCTATGACTTTGTGGGTGATTGGTTTCCATCAAGCAACAACACAGTAGCACAAAAGACAACCGCCTAAATCCCCTGGTGCACAGTTCAGCTGTGCCTTTCACTATGTTTCTGCTTCACCTGACATAAAATCTGTCCACTTTTGTTTCCCTTAGACTGAAAATATTAATTTGTGAAATGACAAAAAAACCCATCATGCCAGTACAGAAAGTACAGAAATATGAGTCTAATATGCAATTATTTAAGCTTAAGGTTTGTCATATGAACAGAGTCACTCTTAAAATATAAAAATGCCAAATGAGCTTCTGATCTGAGTCCAGTCACTAAACCACTCTCACAATTAGCATTAATCGGCAACCTTGTCAGCAGGCACTGTAGAGTGGCCAGGGATGAGCCTGAAGAGTGAAATACCCTCTGGGGGCTGGCAGTACTTCATTGTTCAGTAGCACAACGTGGAATTATTTCATTTTTACAATTGTGTAAATTAGAACAAATATCAACAAATCATATAAAACATATCAAACTTATTTTTATTTTTGGAAATGGCACTAAACAATTATACCCTGGCAAGAGTGTTCCTATCGGGACAGATAGCGACAGTTAATTACTCCCCTACATAGTGGGCTGTGCAGAGCTCACTGAGGTGTCATGGAAAACGCACATAGTGTGCCACTCCTTAGAAAGATTCAGAATCTATTCCTTTCCTCAGCCAGGCAGCTCTGCTTCTTGTCACAGAACGGAGGCAGTTACAGAATGGGCCATAGTGGGGTTATGTCACAGCCAAATAGTATATAAATAGTGCATAATACTATGCCATACTTAAGACGACCATTTCTGAAATAATAAGGTTTTGTCTTGTATACTAACAAGTGTGCAAATTCTATGCAAACTGGCAATATGCATTTATTGCTGCATGGAAGTTACAGTGACATAAGCAGGAATGAGTGACCCGAAGAAGGTTCAGGGATTTGTTGGGTTTTGTTTATCACAACTTATTCAAACGCCTTGGTTGAGGAGCCAGGTAGGAGCTCTCAACAGCCCAGGATCTCTCACAAAACTCAGTCATTTCTTCTCTATTTACTTTGTCGTCTTTCTCCCACGCTCAATTTTAGTGTCTCTTTCATGAAGCCCCTTAAGCTCAGAACAGCCCCTCTTGCTCCTCCATTTCCTCTTTCAATACCCACTTCTTTCCTGCAGCCTTCTAGCCCTCATACAACCATGCTGCACTGTGCTTGCCTGTCTGGTATCTGTTGTGATTGTTTGTTTTATGCTGCTTTACACCCAGTTATGCCTGCAGATTATAAATTCTTCAGGGCCTGAACTCAATCTTTTGTCTGGCATATCTCACCTGCAATAGATGTATGGACACTTAGCATCATAAGATTTCTAGTACTTTCCAATTTTGCCTTGGTCAGAAATACTGCAAGGGGAGCTTCTCTCAGATTTTTGGCTTTTTTTAAAATTTCAACTTCCAGTTCCAGACGAATAGCTGAAATTTTGTGCAAGGCACCAAATACCCTAGTGTGATGCTTCCCGGGGCACCAAGGGTTGTAAGACACCTCACTACCACTTGTCCTCAGCATGAGGAAGCCATGTCTGCACCTGACATGGGTCAGCTTCCTGACTCCACTGGCTATGGGCAACACAAACACTCCCCAACCTCTGCTGTCCCTCTGGACGTTTGTGATAGGGATGATCCAACCCTTGAACGCTTCAAGCTTCTCTCTGGAGCGTCCAGCCCCTGGTTCACTGGACACGCATGGTACAGTATTCAGGTTTGTTGCTCCAGAAGAAGCAGTTCTCTCCAGCTTACCAGTTCTACCTCCGCTAGCTGCTTCTCTTCACACACAGCACTCAGATATATTTATAGTGAACCCAGAAAAACTTTTATTTAACAAAGAGAAGAGATTCAAATGATGGCACGTAGAAATATTGGAAACAAATGGTTACATATACAATAAAATCATAACATTCATTCGAAAACCTAGACCTCATCCCAAGGTCCTTCCAGAATTTTTCTACCAGGCCTGGCTTCGATCCTTTTTTCCTGAGGCAGCTATGCTAGCAACTGTAAACTTCCTGCTGAAGTGCACTTCATAGCCTGTGATAGGAGATATGATCCTATGCCTTTACAAGTAGAATGACTAGTGTCCTTCCCACTGGGAGGTGGAGGAAACTATCACTACAATAGGTGAAGGAGGAAAAATATTAATATGTTGTTTATTTCAAAAAGTGTTCTTAAGAGAATGCTTCAGAACTGGGTCTTCATCAGGAAGAAAAAAGTGACAAAGAAGAGGTAGCTGCCATGTTTCACCCAGGGCCACAAATTCCTAACACTGCAGTTTACCAAAATAAACTCAGTTGTTGAAGAACAGGTAGGTTTTCTGTAGAAAACACAAGTGCTTACCCGTATCTATAGCTCATTGCTGCATAAAGTGTAAGACACATTTTTCATAGGACGATGAAGTGTTCTATAAATATGCTTCTGCTATATACAGTATATAAATATGTATTTTGTTCTGAGGAAATATAATTTATTCCATGCTGAAAGCTAGCATGACAAAGCTTAGAATGTCTTTATTTTCTGGATTTCCCGCACATAAATATTTTAATTTTTGTTTCACCCTCTCTCCTACTTTTAAAATGAGTTTAATATTAATCAAGCTATGCCGGATTGAAAGCTTTTGATGTTAAAGCCCTCTCTATCTTTAGAACAGATGTTGCATGGATATTGTTGGTCCAAACTTCCTCACACTGTCAAGTGTGTATCAAACTGGAGTTGGCAGGACTACCTCTACTATTCAGTTCTTGTTCTTTCTGCTACGACCATCACCACTTGTGCTTGGTATGATGTCCATCAGAAACTGAACTCTGATCACCAGTTCACTTAATTGAAACAACAAAAAGCCATCAGATAGTAGGGGCAATTGGCTACTGCTGACCTGGACCAGATGAGCACTGGCAAAGATCTATGAAAGCCTCTGAAACCCACTGTCAATTCCTGGCATCATGTAGCAAAAAGAGAGGCTCTTAAACTGTGGTTAATGCACCTCTCGTGGTCTATGGGGAGCCAGTTGGTTACATGGTGTTGTCTCTCTTTTTCCATTTCTTAAGTTGTACTACAAAGAGTTAAAATACATTAATATTAGTTTCCCGTGAATGCAAGTGCTGTAGCTGCCACAGGGATATTATGCAATTACAAATGGGAAGTGAGATGGTCTCTGAGACCATCTCTATTAAAACATGTTTTCCACAGGGGACATGACTCGGGGGTAAGCTGCAACTGTGATCACTCCGTTAGACACTCCCTGCAAGCAACAGGCCTTGACCTGCACTCTTTCCAGAGTGGAACTTTGCAGTTCATCCCACTTCAGACTGGATCATCAGGCTACCTTCACCCTGTGGTGGTGTGTAGCAATGCGGGACTCACATGAATACAGACCCAAACCCCTTGGATCTTAAAACAAGGAGAAATTAACCATCCCCCTTCCTTCCTCCCACCAACTCCTGGTGGATCAAGATCCAACCCCGTTGGATCTAAAAACAAGGAAAAATCAATCAGGTTTTTAAAAAGAAGGCTTTTAATTAAAGAAAAAGGTAAACATCATCTCTGTAAAATCAGGATGGAAAATAACTTTACAGGGTAATCAGACTTAAAGAGCTCAGAGGACCCCCCTCTAGCCTTAGGTTCAAAGTACAGCAAACAGAGGTAAACACTCTAGTAAAAGGTACATTTACAAGTTGAGAAAACAAAGAAACTAACACGCCTTGCCTGGCTGTTTACTTACAAGTTTGAAATATGAGAGACTTGTTTAGAAAGATTTGGAGAACCTGGATTGATGTCTGGTCCCTCTCAGTCCCAAGAGCGAACAACTTCCCAAAACAAAGAGCACAAACAAAAGCCTTCCCCCCACCAAGATTTGAAATTATCTTGTCCCCTTATTGGTCCTTTGGGTCAGATGCCAGCCAGGTTACCTGAGCTTCTTAACCCTGTACAGGTAAAAGGATTTTGGAGTCTCTGGCTAGGAGGGATTTTATAGTACTGTACACAGGAGAGCTGTTACCCTTCCCTTTATAGTTAGGACAGTCACAAACTAGCCCCCACTCCCTGGGGCAGACTGCAGTATAAGCCACTCATCACAGGCAAGCGGATTTGGGACCTGCTGACTTTCTCTGCAACCCAATACCTCTATGGGACCTTGGACAAGGCCCTGCAGCCTGGGGAGTTGCCAGCCTGGAGCTCCCCAGCCCCTCTGACCTTTCCCCAGCCCTGCCTTACGCTAGGTACCCTGAGCTTCCAGCCAGCCCCCTTCTCTCTCTCTGAAAGCAGAGAGAGACTGACTGCTTCCTGGTCCACTGCCCTCTTATAAGGGCCAGCTGAGGCCTGATTGGGGCATGGCCCAGCTGTGGCTACTTCCCCAACCAGCTCAGGTTTTCCCCTACCACAGCCTCTCCCGGGGCTGTTTTAAGCCCTTCAGGGCCGGAGCAGGGTTACTGCCCCGCTACATGGTGCCACTTGTAAACTGGATCCTAGAGAGGTCTTAGTTTCTGGCTTGAAAAAATAAGGCCTGTCACCCTTCCCCTGACAGGCAGGTAGGGATTTTTCCATTAACTCACTCACCCTTAAGGGCCCTTGGTATTTTCCCTGGAAATACCTATCTCTGTCATTGTTTCATTTCCTGCTTACTCCTCCTTCACGGCCTCTGTTGATTTAGTGATGTGCAGTCAGACAGAATAATATCAAGCAGATAAACTGAGGCACCCATAATAATCATACAAAATATAGATTTCCCTCCTTTTCCACACCATGCTTTGAAAAAGTTTGAGGACTGAATTTGGCCAAAACTTTCAAACTTGGGAGCTGTGGGTTCTCAGAACCTCAAAACCAGGCCACGTTTGCTTAGCTGCCTAATCACAGATTTTAGGTACAAATTTTGTAAAATTTGGCCCATGTCTCCATTTCGCTAACCTTTTTAACCTTGGCTCAGCTGGTCATAGAGAGCCTCATTGCTAGGAATGAGCTGTAAACTGGAAAAAACCAACTACAGGCACTAACTTAGTAGTATTCCGCAGCACGAAGAGGAGTATGAACTGCAGTATTCCGCAGCATGAAGAGGGGTGCAGTCACCAATGGCTACATTCTGTAACACGATCTTATCTCCTTCCCACTTTTTGCTATCTTTTTGTTTATAAGTTAATACCCTACTATGCTGAAGCAAAACCCATAAGGGATTCGTGTTCAGTAGTAGCATGGCACCCGCCAGGGTGCACTGCAATCTTTGTTCTGCTAGGATTTCCTCTTTTTATTATTAATTTGATATTTTCTCTCTGACTCATGTAAACTTAGGAAAAGCAAGTCAGAAGAAACACCACTTAGGGCTCCTTCCCTCGTGGGTTTAGCCCTGAAAAGACACTGTCTGGGTTAAGGACACACTGTGGAAGCCCATTAGAACAGGGAACAACACCTCATTTTCTTTCTTGTAAAAGGCAGAGCACATTGCTGGTGCTTAATCATTTAAACACTGATATACTATTTTACACCATGATCACACTAAATTCAATACTATTTACATCCTGTCAGTATGGCCATTCTTATGTTCCAGCAAGTCATGTTTGGGTAATTCAGGCAAGGCATCTGGGAAAATAAAGGGAGTGCCGCAAAGAGAGAAGTATATACGTGCTATGCGATTTAAGTTATGTGTTCTGAGGAGTTTAGCGCACATGACCAGAGCCAACCTTCCATCTCCCATATTTCCTTCCCATTGCTAATGTTTTAAATACAAGATGAATTCCAAATTCAGATAAGGTTCTAATCTGATTCTAATAGCTTTCCTATATAACAAAAATGGCTTAATAGACTAAAAGTGTTCTGAGAAGCCAATGTGAATTTGGATGGATATCCATTTACTGCAAAACCATTTCTGCCTGATGGGATTTACAAGGACTGAGATTAAGGACCTGATTCTGCTTATATTAAATCTGTAACAAAACCCCCATGGACTTTAGTGGGAACAGAATTGGGTAAAAAAAATCATGAACACTGTAGTATATAATGGAATTTTTTCAGAACCATAAATAATGTGGCATGGGACAGCACTGTGACCATCCAGAATTATATGTTTTGTGGCCCCAGCTCTGATAAAAAAATTTCCCCTCAGTAATTTATGGAAAGCTCACAATGTTTGTGCTGGGAAAATATGGCTTATACTGTTCTGTGTGGTTCGCCTTCCTTTGCTCTGAAGTGCTAAATAATGCTTTTCAGTCATGCCTCACTGGGGCTATACAGCATTTCAAAGATGGAAGAGGCAAACGAAAACAGCAACTTCCAAGCTTTAAACCCTGAAGTACATACTGTACCATGTATTTCCTTAAACTGAAACTGAAATGCTGACATCATTACTCTATCCTCAGGGCTGCATTAAGTCACATACAACCAGTTACAGGAACTGACATATACTTACTTAAGAATTATCCTTACAGTACCTCTGACAGTGGATACAAATGTGTAGAGCTGCAGTGAGCCATATGCTAGAGATGAAATTCCTGGCATACAGTTCTCCAGGCTTACTTGAAATGCTTGTGGACTCATCCAGTTGGCTGTGGATGAAAACGAGCCTGCAAGATGCCTAGTTTTCTGTATCTGACTCAATTGTTCATCTGAGAGTCAAGTTTCTTAAGGAAAAGAGAGAGAGAGAGAGAGAGAGAGAGAGAGACTGACTTTCTGTAACTGGAATAAAAGCACCCCATTTAACAGCTCGGTTTCTGTGAGTTCCTCTAGTTGCTTTTCTCTTGAGACTCGAACAATGTTTTAAAGTCTTAAGTCCCCATCTCCCTACTAAAATAAGTCATCTGGTGGTCACAGCATTATCTGATTTAAGTCATGTACAGAGCAAAATCCTAATGGAAGGAGCAGGAACAACTCTGACTTTCAGAAAGCTGAAAGGGAAACAATTTCCCAAAGGGACCTTGTTTAAAATATTTTTTAAAAAATACTTTAAAAGATAATTAGGGGGGAAAGTGTACCTAGAGACAGAAAACAAATAAATCGTCAATCAATTAAATAGTTTTTTACAAGTTTCAATATACAGTAACTAGCTCATCCATATTTCATGATATCCCAAAGGAATTTTGATTGGAATCCTTTAAAGCACAGGTGAACCCTTCTACAAAACATTGGGAGGGTTTTCAGAAATCGTTGGAGACACTGCAATTGAAATTCAGCCCCTTTGAATTTAACCAAGGAAGAGAGCTACAAGGGTCAATGACCATGGCTCAGTAGGGATGGACAAGTAGGGAAAGTGGTAAGAAGAATTTTTTTTAAAAACAAACAAGATGGTAAAGAGGATTAGGACATCTATAACCATATCTAGCATAGAAATAGGGTGACCAGATGTCCTGATTTTATAGGGACAGTCCCAATATTTGGGGCTTTGTCTTAGATAGGCACCTATTACCCCCTACCCTCTGTCCATACATAGTTGCTGTCTGGTCAGCCTACATAGAAACAAGTTAAAGGGAAGTTGGAAGTGCAAAAAACCAATACACTGTTCCTTAACTACTTAGTTTCTTTGTGTACATTATCACTGATACATGATAAACGAAAGGGAAAGCTGATCAACTACAAACAGTGGGAGAACTAGTAGATTATTTTTTCTCACTCTTTGCAGTGGAGTGACCACAGTACTGCTGAAATAAGATCTTCTTTCCAGATATGGTGGGGATGACATTTTTGTGAAAAGATTGTATACACTTCTTAACGTACACGCATATGTATAATACACTGCAAAGTATCAAGAGAAATGAGCAAACTGTTGACACTGGTGGAAGATATTTTTGGATAAAAAAAGTCAAATCCTTGAAGTCAGGATAAAACATTAATATTCTCCCAAAGAGGCTGTAAGATGCGGGAAGAAATGGGAAGTACAGTAACTCAATATCAAACATTAGAAAAATATTACAAATGTATTACAATTTTGCAAGATTTGTTCAGGAACGTACAGAAAGCTAATACCTCTAGGGACTAACAATCTGAATTTGAGAGAGGGAAAGGATTGTTTCACTGGCAGTGTAAAAAAGAGCTAACATCTTGCAGAACAACAAAATAATTTGTAAAATATGCACAGGATACCACCACAAAAAGAAAGTAATTCTAAACCCTCCCAACCCCCCAACATGGCACCATATCATCCTCCAAACCTACCCCTTCCAACACAGGGCTGTATCAGCTTTTACATGAGCTACACCTATGTAGAAGATAGGAAGCTTCTAAAATTTGCACATGCAGAATTTCTGATGTATTCTTTTCTTAGGCTGTGGGATTTGCCCATGCTCATTCCAACAAGTGGGCAGAGGTTCAGACTCCCAAACCAACAAGATCTCTAATGATCTGTTTTGCTCTCTGAAGATTTACTAACTTTGGATTTCTACACTGCCTCCTTGTTTCCCCTCTTCAGTGCCTCACCTCAGCAGCATTGTCACTGCCCTGGAGATCAAATATTTCACATCATAGAGAATGAAAGTTATATGGAATTGGTCTAAGTCCAATACTGTGGAGAACAGACATTCTCCCCAAGCTCTGCCTGGCCCTCCTTCTTCCTCTCTCTCTTTTAGATCTGTAGAGTTCAATTCCCAGCTAGAGGCACTTCCAGGAAATCAGAGGAAAAAGGAATGATGTATTAGAGGTGGCAATCCTCATGCTTTTCTGTAACTTCCCTGCCTGGATTTGCAAGGTTTGTGTCCCATGTGCTCAAATTCCTTCATCTATTGTAAATACAATAGTTTAACAATGTGTTGGCATAAATTCAGATTAGTAAAAGTGTGGATGGGGAAGTATGAAATCTGGCTTTCATAATTTTGTAAAGCATTGATTGTTCATTCAGAGCTTTCTATAAATGTGTACAACTTAATTAGTCTCTGTGATTTATTTTATATGCATTTCTATGGCACTCATCTCTATAGTATCTGAGAACCTAATAATACTCTTGAGAAACAGATGTATCAGCATTCTGATTTTACAGATTGACAAAATCCATCATATTAAATTGATTAAATACCTAAATTTTTAGCCTAAAAATGACTTCTATATCTCCCTGAAAAATTACATGTCTCAGCATAGATGGAGGTCATAGATAAAAGAAGCCACCTTTCTCTTCCATGCAGCTCAAAGACAGACTGGAATTTAGTTCCTCTATATTAGAAACACCAATATAACTTTATATCCAGCATAGTACATTTTAGACAGCAATTTCAGTAACTGCAATTTAAATTCACATGCTGCACTGTTTTAGAACTTCCCTCCATCAATTTATCATATTTGTTTGCTGTATAAGATTTTCCTGATCAGCCTCAAAAACTGTTTTTAGATAGGCTAGTTAGCATAGCAGGTCATTCAAAGAGCCCTTTTCCCCAATGATATTTGAAATCCAATTTTCTTTAATGCAAGAGTCAGTTCAGCCTCTGGACCCCCCAGAGGAACCATAATAGATTTTTATTTGTAACTTGTGAAAACGACAACTCTACAAACTGTAGATATGTCAACAAATATTAGAATACTGTTTTCTATCTCTTCTTGGCTGATGGATTCTCTTATTACCCATTTTAATCGAAAACGATGTTTTTATCATGTAGTCAAATATAAAATAAACATGGAGCAATCAATTAGAACAAACTCCGGAACAATCATGCCACATATTGACCAAGAAAGGAAATTATGAGTTATTGTGAAATCAAATCCTCAGTGGCTTTAGTGCTGCATGTTATGCCTGCCCGAAAAGAATGAATGCCTGATTCTGATCTCACTTATGCCTGTGTGAAAATAATAATGCCTCTGAAGTCAATGACATTAAAATGTTGTAAAATCTGATGTGAGATCACAGTGATGTCCAGACAGATATCAACAGCAGGACAGAAAATCAAAGGAAGTCATAAGGTCACAGTGACTTGCACATCTAGAAACTATGTTCCCCTTTTCATAGGAAAACTATTTAATTCTCTGTATTACTCTATTAACTCTAAGATTTTTTTTTAAATATTTGTTAACCCCATTTCTGCTCTGTGGGTTTACCTGAACTGTCTAGGCAGTTTACAGAGTAGCAGCCATGTTAGTCTGTATCCACAAAAAGAACAGGAGTACTTGTGGCACCTTAGAGACTAACAAATTTATTAGAGCATAAGCTTTCGTGGACTACAGCCCACTTCTTCGGATGCATAGTGTTAATACACTACCATTTTAGAGACTAGAGGTGGAGCTAAGGGAACATAAAGATAGTCTTCAGTCTCCCCAAGCTCAGTCCAAATTAGAATTTAGTGGTAGTTAGACCCTGGCTCATGCTAAGTACTTTCATATATTGCAAGAATGGGTCTTAAAAGAGGCACTGTTTTTAAAAAATGTATAACCTGAATTTTGTCACTGGAATCTTGTAAGTCTCAATTATTTGTATGTAACTTTCAAATATCCTATTTTCTCCTAACTTCTTTTTGCCTTTCATCCTGTCACCAACTGTATGACCCAGAACTGCATTGTGACACCCTTACAAAAGCTTTCTCAGATGAACAAGTTTTCTTAATTTTCCTTTTTATTCCTGGATTAAAAATTGGGGGCTAAATTCATCCTTTATGTATCTCCTTTGTCACAAAAACAAGGCACATTAAGACATTTCTGGAGGGAATGCCCTGAAGTCCAACCCTCTTGACTACAGGATCCAGCTGACACTAACTTTTCAATAGTTAATCTGGGGTTTCCTAATCAACTAGGGAGCATGCTCATCTTTCAAAGGTGGGCAAAATAGGGAGGGCACTTACTGGTAGAGGGCGGGCTGGGGCTGGCTCTGACCCACCATCCCCGCTCCTTCCGCCTGAGGCCCCTCCCCTTCCAGGGGCCAGAACTGGCCCCCAACCCAGCCCCGTACCAGTAAGTCCCTATTTCTACTTTCACCCTTGGTTCACTCCCTGTGGGGCACCTGGCATTGGTCACTGTTGGTAGACAGGATACTGGGCTGGAAGAACCTTTGGTCTGACCCAGTACGGCCGTTCTTATGTTCTTAGACACACACACAGAGCAAATAGAGAGGGAAAGTTTAAAAAAAAGATTTGACAAGATAAGGAAACTGTTTCTGTGCTATTTCATTTAAATTAAGATGATTGAAAGCAGCTTTTGTCTTCTGCATAACAAAGTTTCAAAGCTGTATTAAGTTAATATTTATTTGTAAACTTTTGAAAGAACTATAACGTTTTGTTCAGAGTTATGAACAACCTCCATTCCTGAGGTGTTCATAAAGCTGAGGTTCTACTGTAGTTAAAATTCTAGAAGACAAGAATTCTTTCTTGGGACTGAAGAAAGTGAGGAAGGAGCCCGAGTTGTCAAACTGATGATGTTGATGATGGGCCATTCATGATTTTTTTGTATGGTCAGTAATTACTACTTCTCTAAGGACCTGATCACAGAATGTGGCCACAAATACAAACCTCTGCATCCCTATGAAGTCCCACTGGCTTCAGTGTCACTCCCTGAGTGCAGGGGTTTGCAAGTGAATTGCATTGCTATACTGAATGTGTAAAAAAATTCCATAATGTCACTGGGAAGAAAATTGCTACTTCAGCACCTAATTTGGTAAAGTCATCCTTGAAAAGTATGAATCTGATTCTCAAAAATGCCTGTGTTTTCTTTGTCCCACTGGGGCATATTAGAATACCTGGCTTGAATTTATTAAATACAAAGATAAAGATTTCTCTATCACCAATACTCAAAAAGATAATTAAGAGTCTTCAACAAAGTTCCTTTCTTATTATTCCATTAACAGTTACTAAAATTCAGATAACCAGGAGACACATCAACTGATATTAGCCAATTACATGGACTATCCAATATTGCTTCCAAAAAATTCAATAACGAAATTAATTTATTAGTACCCACTGCTCCCTTTCTCAACTGTATTGAGTAATGATTAACAGCTCTACATTTACTTTCTAGCATTTCCAATTTATTTTAATAGTACTTTTGGAAATAGGGTATTAGGCAATGTCTTAGTTACTTAACTCAAATTTTCCTATGTTCCTTGAGACAAAGAAATTCTTTTAAAGTGATCAGCCAATGACTAGACTTTTGATACTTCTGGTATCCAACACTATCCAGCTTTGCCTCCCATTTTTGATTAGATTATTTGAAGTTATTAAAATAATGTCACATCCTCTGGATTACAAGATCCAGTCTCACTAGATAAACTTGCCTGGAGTGATAGGGAAGCTGACCTCTGAGGCACACCTGTATCTGAGGTGCCCTCCTCAACTTTGCCTGATCCTAGTCTTAGATATTGGTTGATTGGTGAGATTCTTCTTGTGATTTACCAAATTCTAATTCTAACATAATAGAAACTCACTATTTCATACTTCTCATAATTCACCTACACTAAAGGACTGGTAGTCTGTATAACTTTAATAGTAGTTAAGTGAAAAAAGGTCCGGGCCAAACCTTTGGTCCAGTAAACTGTATGTATGGCCTGGAGGCAGGAAAGGGGCGGGGGTAGAAAAAGGGCAGAAAGAAACTATAAAAGCGGAACTAACTGTTTGTAACAGCTTGTGATTAATAGCTGCCCGGTGACTGATCAAGAAACAGCAAAGGGCAAAACTAAGAAAAAAACAGGAAAACTTGCTTTGCTTTATTCCTTATATGGATGTTAAAATTTAGGGAAGTACATGTACTTTTGTGGTTTTATCCTATATAAGCTTTTGTATTTTGTCTATTGGCGGGCGGGCGGGGGAGGTCCACTGCCTTGGCTGACTCCCCCATGCATGCATGTTTGATTAATCAATAAAGGAGCCTCAGGCTGAGCTGATCCAAAATCAATCGTGTGGTCGATTTTCCACAACATAGTGTATTTGAGTGGGGTCATATCTCTGGAAAAAGCAATGGAGTAATACTACAGAATATTCGTTAATATATTGTAATATAATTAAAACTAAATGGCACTTATCTAAACAAAGGAACAGGGTGCACTGTGAAGCAATCTCCTTACATTTGTTCTGTTTGTTCTCTTATGTACTAATTCTCAAACCTGTACTTTGCAATGAGTCTCCCAGTTATCAGTGCAAATTAATAAGATCCTACTCTGTCAAGTGGTTGTGGTAGTGGCCACTATAGCTAAAGCTCAGTTCCAACTTGGGTGACAAGCTTCCTCCTTCTGTTGCTGATAGTTTTTCCAAACATCCTGTATTGGCTGAACTAATGAGAAGTCTGTGTCTAGAGTCTATCATGTTTTTTTTAGGGTACCTACAATTTAGGACCTATGAGGAGGGTACCAGATGTCCCAATTTTATAGGGACAGTCCCAATTTTTGGGTCTTTTTCTTATATAGGCTCCTATTACCCCCCACCCCCATCCTGATTTTTTACACTTGCTGTCTGGTCACCTTACCTATGAAAGTTCAGATCACTCTGATGAGCTTTTGATAAACAATCACATTTTGAATGCTTACTCAAACAACATGTGAGTCTACTGAGTTTCCCCATTATTAATAGCTATCTCACTTAAGGGAATAAACAACAGGAACAAATGAACTGTTAAGAAACAGAGATGACATTCCCAGACAGGTGTTCCTAGCAATATACAAGGAAGACATACAGGTGCCCTATCCGGGAATGCTCATTAACCACAGCAAGGGTTAATGGGCACATGGTAGTGGTAGTTGGGGGAGGACACCATCATCCACCACCTTAACTCAAACAAGCCAATCAACCAACCAAGTCCCACTGTCCAGGCTGAGATCCCTTCCCGAGAAGAAAACAAATCAAATGAACATTGAGGCTCTGCCTCTCTTTAAGGAACTGCCAGGGGACAGTCTGTCTCATTCACACCGAATGGTCCATCAGTCTATTGACAATGCACTCTCTTCAAGAAAAGCTCTCATTTCACCAATTGCCTATAGTTCTCAGGCCTACTCCCTCTAAGAATGTGTCCCCCATTGTTAGGACAGTCATCACGGAGGCCTGCTTCATCCACCTTTATATAATCTGTCCTCTCCTGGTTATTAAATGCAGCTGGAGGCTCTCCTTCCAGGCTTGATCATTTTGGCAAATGTTGAAGAGTGAGGCTGATTCCAGCCCCTTTTCTTCAGGATAGGCCATTAATCCCTTCTTGCCCTGGTACAGGGTCAGATTTCTCTACTCTCTTACTGGGGGCAATAAAAGAACATGTACTGTGTAAGATATAAATAGGCATATTTCTAAATAAAATGCATTTCCATGTTTTCAATAAAATGTCAGGTACTCTTGGAGCAAATCCTGCCCTCACATACATAACTCCCCGTCTGCATATCTAAAGACAGAATTTATATCCCAGATACAGACCGAGAAAGAGGACTAAAGAATATGATGTCAGAGCAAAGAGGTATGGATGAGATCAATTTAAAGGGGTCCATTTTACAATCCAAATTACTTTTCTCTAAACAGCAGCAATTCCCGGTGTTCTTTTGTTAAGGGCTTGGATACTATTCTCTGATGTGGAAATAGGAAAGGGTAGTAAACTTTGGTGGGGGGTGAGGGGAGGGCTCTATTGTATACTGTAGCTTGTTTGGTATAATATAGTCTGTTGGATTCTTTTCTTTGTATCAGTCAATGCATTTTCTTTGGTTTATGTTCCTTATGCTTCCCAAGTGGTACTTTCTCTAACAAGTTGTTCTGCTGACTTTTATAATAACGTGATTAGTTTGTCTACATGTATTATTAGTTTATTACTTTGTATTTGATGCCTCATAAATAGCACTAAAAATGCTTTGGATGAAATTTCAGCTGTTCATTTTCACCCCCTCCCCTATTACTGTCACCTCAGTAACTACGTAATAAAGGCAGAGGCATAAATCCTAAAGATCTATTTTTACTGAGGGGATTTTCTGTTTACCAGGTATTTTTAACTTGCATGCCCATCTGTCATCAGTTTGTACATAGTCATTTTAGTTGATTACTTCATATACTGTACTACATTTAGAATAACTCCACTGTAACCATGGTAACTATTTTTGCTTAAGCACAGTTGAGCATGTGGGTTCATTTTAATTTAGCAGAAGAAAATGGAGAAATGCTCTTGAAAGCTCCTGAAATCATTTAGGTTATTATTGGCTTTCACTTCAGGTTCAACAGAGCTAGAATTGCTCATCGCCTCTTTCTGTCCTTTTCTGTGAACATTTTTTTTTTAAACTTAGCATACGTGGGCTGCAACACATACATAACGAATAAAAGTTTGTGGAGGTTTTCCATAGGCAGGTTTCCTTCCTATAGTTTTCTCTTTATGTCAGATAAGGTCAGTGTCTAATTTGGGGCTTAACCTCACAATTCAGACAGCAAGTGTGAAAAATCAGGACTGGGGTGGGGGATAATAGGTCCCTATATAAAACAAAGCCCCAAATATTGGGACTGTCCCTATAAAATCGGGACATCTGATCATGCCAACTTTGGCACCTTTTAGAAGGGACTTGGCCTCTTGCAGTATGGAGGCCTGAGGCTGTAAGCTCTTTGGGGATGATGGGGTCTCTTTTCACGTTCTGTACAATGGTAAACAACACTCAACAAGTGATGCATAAATCTAGGGGGGATTATGGCCCCCAGATCTGCATGGAGATCCTCTGCATGGGGCTCTCCTGCATAGACGAGGTGCACATGTGCCTCTGTGCCCTTCCCTCTTCCCCTAGATCCAGCACTGTGTCAGCATTTTGGGGCCCTGTGCACTGTGGAAATTGGGCCCACAGCCCCCACATCTTTCTTAAACTAGACAGAGAAGAGGCCCAGCTGCCTTGGGTGCCAGACCTGCCTGTGCATCTGGCGAGGGCATCAAACCTGAGTAGCCCTGGGCAATGCCATTCACTGAAGTTTAGCTCATCCATCCTTGTCATTAGTCATGATATGGCGGGTGGCCGGACCAGACCTGGTCAGAGCCACCTCTGAGAGGCAGAAAAAAATGGCTAATTCCCCTCCCCCACCAACCTGACCCTCTTCTTCCCCTTTCAGGCACCCCACTATTCCCAGCCTAATCCACTTCTTCCACTCTCAGCCCCCTTCTCTCCTTTATAATCAGCCTGACCCTCCTCTTTCCCTCTCAGGCTCCCCCACCAGCCTGAACCTCCTCTTCTGGAGCACCCCATCTAAAGGTGTTGCATAGTCATTGTGTGACTAATTAGATTTCCACTTCCTTTACTGAGGGGCAGGAAGATGTGGGTACAGAGCACTGGGGGAATGGAAATGGAGGACTACTGGAACTCAAGAACTGGTACCTCCACCTACCTCACATCCACACTGGAAAGTGGGACAGGTACAGGGGCAGGTCACAGTTCACCTGAGCACCTACCCAGACCCCTCAGATGAGCATCTACTTGCCCCAAGACACATGCCTCAGGGGTTTCAGTGAGGACAGGTGTGTGTGTGTGTGTGTGTGTGTGTGTGTGTGTGTGTGTTGGGCATAACCCCATGCCTGGACAGGTGTAGAGTTGGCAGTGTAGACATACTCTGTCAGCCAACAGTATGAAGTGAGCATGATAGAAGAATCTAAGATACAGGTTATGCTCGTGATCGGCAAAGTGGGCATCCAGAGCATGTGCAATTCCCTTTGTTGTACAGAAAAAGAAATCTTTCTTATTGTTTGGAGGCCCTGGTGAAAGATAATGCACATAATGTCTGCTGGCCTGGATGACATCACAGATCTAAGTAGACTGAAACACACCTGGCTGCTTTTGACCATTATGAATGGAACCTGAAAATTCCTCTTGCCAGACCCCGGCGAGGCATAAGTCCCAAATTGCAGAGGCTTCTCTTTGAGAGTGAGGTGATGCAAAGTTGTTAGCATTAGCACAGCTGGGTGAATAATGTTGGGGAATAATTTTTGTTAATAGTTCCCTCCCACTCACCAATTAACAAATCATTTTTAAAATGATTTGACCACCTCTACAAATGGCCAAACAATATTTGTCAACTTTTCCGGTCTATCAGAAAATAGATTACTTACTAATAGTTTTTTGTCAGTATTCAGACAGCTCATGTTGTTATTTCCAGTGTTATTAGCCACCTCCCTTCTCCCCAAGTCTGCTCTTTGGTGTCAATTTTAAATGGACATCACCATGTGCCATCTTCTACGAGGACCTGATCCTGCACCCTTTAAACCTATGGAAGTTCTAGCATTGACTTCAATGAGAGCAGGATGGAACCCTATATCAGCAGATGTGCAAGTATAACATTTGTTTTGTTATAGTTAGTGGGACTATAAAAGAGACAGGCTGTTTTTTCTTGATGATTCAAATTCTCTCCCAAATTTCTTCAGCCTTTCCCTTCAATAGTCTCACATGTAATACTGAGTCCTCATAAATAAACAACACTTTGTGCTGGTATAGAATATTTCACTGGAGAATCTCAAAATACTTTAAATAATTAATTAAAGCCTTATAAAATCCCTATGAGGCAGGTGGTATTATACTACTTATACAGATGAGTAGACAGAAGCAGAGAGACGAAGTGAAAGAGTCAGACCTAGAATCACAGGCTATTCTCACCCCTGAGGTTATGATTAGCTGTGGCTAATCTGTCGTGCTAGTGTGTCCTCAGTGTTTGCTGCACCAATAATATGGCTCCAGTCTGAAAGAAGGCTCCACACACTGCCTTCTTTCCTTTGTAAACTTTGAACAGCTGTTTCCTTGCAGGGGAGAGGGGAGAAATCAATAACTCTGCACTCATCATTTGTGACTAGTTTACTTCTGCAGAGTGACAAGTGATTGATTTGCTTCATCTCCCACTCAAAGGCAGCTACAGCTCCTCTATTCATGCTGTACAATAGGAAGAGAGAAGTGGAAAGTATTGGGTGAGAAGCAAATTTGAGGGCAGATGTCAGTCTTCAGAGTTCATCACTGGAATTCCTGCCATTTTAATAAGGGGGACCCAGGAACATAGCCCAGATGTTTATCTGCAATGCCACATAATCACAAATGTGGAAGAACAGGTCTTCCAAAACAGGCAAAATCCATAAAAAATTGACCATTATTTTTAAAAAATCATGCATACGGCACATATATGTAGATCATTGGATTCACTCCATTCTTTGGCTTACAAACAAACTATGTCACCCAAAACAACAGACTGGACCCTTCTGGACGCTTCATTAAAACTTATTAGCTGAAAATGCAAATAGCACTCCATGTATTACACTAGGGTTACCATACGTCCGGATTTTCCCGGACATGTCCGGCTTTTGGGGCCTCAAATTCCCGTCCAGGGGGAAATCCCAAAAAGCCGGATATGTCCAGGAAAATAGGGAGGGAGGGAGGGCCCGGCAGTGCGGGGGCGGGGGCCAGCGCAGTGCTCGGCAGGGGCTGGGGCGGTGGGTGCGTGGCCGGGGGCCAGTGCGGTGCTCGACCGGGGCCGGGGGCACGGGCACTTGGCCGGAGGCTGGGTCCGGTGCGGTGCTCGGTTGGGGCCGGCGCGGTGCTCAGCCAGGGCCGGGGGTGCGGTGCTCGGCTGGAACCGGGGCCGGCGGCTCAGGCACTTGGCCGGGGGCCGGGGTTGTGGTGCTCGGCTGGGGGCCGGGGTCGGGGTCGCGGTGCTTGACTGGGGCCGGGGCCGGGGGCGTGGGCACTTGGGCAGGGGCCGGTGCGGTGCTCGGCCGGGGGTGCGGGCACTTGGGCAGGGGCCAGCGCCCCAGGGCCCGAGCCGGGCGGGAGACGTCGGGGCCAAAGCCTCTTGGCCTCGGCCAGCCACCGGAGGGAGCCGCTCGGCCAGGGGAGCCAGTCTGGGCCGCGCTGCACCCCGCCCCAGCCCCAGCTTACCTGCTGCCTCCCTGTTTCAGGCTTCCCGCGAACATTTAATTCGCGGGAAGCAGGGGAGTGGGAGGAGCAGAGGGCGGAGCGTTCAGGGGAGGGGGCAGAGTTGGGGCGGGGCTGGGGGCGGGGCGGGGGGCGGGGAAGGGACGGAGTTGGGGTGGGGCCAGGGCCCCATGGAGTGTCCTCCTTTTTAAAAATTAAAATATGGTAACCCTAATTACACATGCTACACATTGCTCTTCAGTAGAACCCCCTGCTTCATTTACTTCTAATAATGTAATGTGTTGTCTCGTCTGTGCTTTTCTTTCTGGCTTTGTTTTTTGAACAGTTCAGTAAAGACGAAGAGAAAAAGAGAGAAGGAGTTGGGGGTGGGGGGTGGTGGGAAGAACCTTCCTAGCCACTGGAACTCAAAAGGAACAAAATGTTTAGCTATATTGGATCAGAGCACTGGGCCGGCAAGTGTGGCATTCTGCAATATCAGAGACTATCCACATAATGGGCAATAACTTTAGGCACCTGTTTTTGAATACTACAGCCTTGGCCAACTGTGAAATGTGTATATGGGGGGCGGGGGAGAGGGAGGGAAGAGGACGTTAATCTTTCATCTTGGCAGCTGGCCTTTTATGCCTTTAAGACTGATTTCTGATTACCCCTAGATACCAAGACAAAAAAACATAAAAAGGGGAGGGAGATGGGAAATTAGCATGAGAACTAACAAGTACATATACCACAAAAAAAAAAAAAAAAAAAAAAAAAGGCACTAAGTTTAAAAAAAAACCAGGAAATCAAAAGAATTTTCTGAAAGATTTTTAAAAAGTCAATATTAGAATACTTCTCAATTTAACTTCCCACCATAATGCTAATAACATTAGCTAGATCTGGATTAACTATTCATAATAATTTGATGAATTTAGAATTTCTTTGTTCACAAATAATTTGTGAGCAGATTTTGATTTTCACTAAATTAAGTTTTTCAAAACCATACGATTAAAGTTTCATGCAAACATATTTCATCCTATGGCTTTTCTTGCTGTCTTCCCTGTGACTATTCACTCAATGTGTTCACTATTCATTATTGATATTTAATATTTGTATTGCAGTAACTCTTAGAAGCCTCAGTCAATGATCTGGGCCTCATTGTATTAGATACTGTACATACACAACAAGAATACAGTAATGGCATCAAAGAGCTTACAATTTAAGTATCCGACAAGAGACAAGTGGACACTATTTGTTATTTAGTGAGAGTGGTGTTTCCTAACTGGAATTTGAACAAATCATTTCAGGATTGAAACTTAGCAAAAATACTTATTTTCACATATTCACCAAAGACGCTGCCTTCTGTGAACATTCCTGTGTGACAGCTGCCATCCTGGCTGACAAACTGGGGATTGAATCAGGGAATTAGATCTAAAAAACACAAGTCTCTCCTGCTTGAGCAAAAGAGTCTGTCACTGGGGCTATAACAGACTCACATCCTCTGTGGATTGGTACACACACACACACACACACACACACACACACACACACACTAAATAGCAGGTTACATTTGTGAATAAAAATGTGTGCATATTAATATTTGCAAACAAGAAACAAAGCTGTGAACCCCGATGAAGTGATTTCACAAGTTTTATTCAAACGGACGTTTGTGAATAGCTTCTTGCATTATTCAGCCAGCTCTGCAGTTTGTGGACAGCTTAACTGGCACAAGCATAGTGGGTTTGCTGCCAAAGCCAAAAATCTAAAGGACATATCCTTCTCTCCTGTGGTAAAACTGCCAGGAGGGGGACAGGAAGCCCAAGAAGATTCAAAATTAATTTGATGGAGCTTCCCCTGAATGACCTCTTTGTGGAAAAAGGGATTTGAGGGCATGCAGAGAAATTAGGATGGGAAACTCCAGAGCTGCATAACCCCAGAGCAACTAGCAGAAAGGAATAGCATCTCAAATCCTTCACCAGAACACAAATGAGTGTGCAAGCTGCAAAATCCTTTGGACTGGTGTAGCCAGGTCTATGGGCCTGTGTGAAGGGAGGATTGGCCCCATTGTTCCATATCCTTCCTGTCAATTGGATTTCTGCCCAGGGGCATGTAGTGGGAATAATTCCTACAAACCCCCTGAGCAGAAGCATGGTGACTAATCCTAATCATTGTGCAGGCTATCTTCCCCCTGAGCTTGCATATCCATGGAATTAAAAAAGGAGATCACTGGTATCTTGTTGGCAATAGTGGCAAAATACACTAGGTTTGCTGTCGATATGCCTGTTGAAATCGCCCAGGACAAGGCCCCAGATACAAAAGCCCTAAAACTCATCTCCTCACTTGCTTCCCTAGGACATCTCTGGTCCAACCTACACAGTTGGTCACACCCTGGACCTGATTTTCCACCCAGATGTCAAGATAGAGGACATCCCAATCCAGTCACTGTCTTAGGCGGACCATCTCTTCATTAGGCAGTGCTCAGAGACCAAGGCAACAAGAAAGACCAGATCCTAATTTGTCCATGAAGACTCATGGATGCCAACAAATTCCAAAGCCTGCTAAAGTCCAGCACACCATTCACAAGACAGGTAGCTGAGGACCTAGTGAATTGCCATCACGCTATAGTGGCTTCAGCCCCAAAATGGCCCCTTCCTCCCCACACTGATCTCTCTGGTTTTCTGATACTGCAAGGGATGGAGAGTGGGGTGGAAACTCAAGCACTGATGGCAGAAGACAAAGGGTGATTCACACAGGAACCACAACAAATTCCATATGCTGAGTATTACAAGCCAAGAGAATCTTCCTTTTAGCCTCCATTGAGGCTGCCAAATCCACATCCACAACCGGTCAGTTCAGTCCATAGTCTAGGAGTACTCTTGGATCCCTCACTGATGCTGAGCTTTCATATAGCATCATCCATGATTAACACTTCCTACCATCTCTGCTCGGCTAGGAAACTCCATCCCATCCTGGGAGACAAAGACCCGGCCCCAGTTATTCATGCCTATGTCACCTCTTGACTGGATTACAGCAATGCAGTATACTTGGGCATGAAGCCTTCAACATTTTAGGAAACTCCAGCTAGCTCAGAATGCTTGAGAGCATCTTCTCAGTCACACAGGTTACTGCACATATATCAAACCTGTCCTCCACTCTCAGCAATGGTTGCCATTAGCATTTCAAATCAATTTCAAGGTTGCAGTCCTTATCTTCAAAGCGCACCATGACCTGTTCTGAGGGTATCTAAAACTCTGACATGAAGACTGTGATCAACATCTCAACAATGTGAGTTGAAAACTTGTCTGTGTGGGAGAGAACTTTTTCTGGGGGTGATTCAAGACTGTGGAGTGAACTCCCTAGGAACTAAGAATCCTCACAACTTTTTCCTCTAAATGCAAGTCACATTTCTTTGACTTTTCCTTCTCTAATATAAACACATAGCAACAGCTATATCTATATTTAATGACTTCCCCCCAAAATTACATAGCCTACCAAAACAAGACAACCCACTGCACATTCTTCTCCATGTGGGGAGAGGATGAGAAAACAAACAGCATGTGACAAATGTGTAGTCACGTTGCTGAATAAACTCCTGAAATGTGCTCAGATACTGTGTTGATGAGCGTGCTATAAGAACCGATATAGAATAGAAGGGCTAGAGACAATCGGACTTGTGTCTTTGAAAATCTTCTGATATTTCAAATTTGGGTTTAATGGGTGTAGCAGCAGCTACAGTGCCAACTTAAATATTTATTTTCTGTTAAGTCTCCAACCAAACTTTTGCTTTTTTTGGTACATTTTACAAAAAGTGGCTAACTATTATTATTCCCATTGGTAATCATCATCATGACAAATTGTATTGAGTTCTTTAGGTTTTCAAGTGGGTGGAATACATAATTATATAGGGATTCAACTATAATTTAGTATTAATTAATTTTAACTTATTTTAAAATGTTACAGAGTTTTTTCATTAGGAAATAAGCTTTTCATTTAGAGTTAGTTTTAAATCTGCTTTTTGGTTATAAATAAACTGAATAAAGGCATCTGGGTCTCTTGGTCTAGTCTAGTGATTTTGTGTAATCGGAAAGCCATCTCCAGCTAGTCGCTTGATACTGTCAGTTTAGGAGAGGATTCAGCATAAAAATATTAGGGGTATTTCCAGGGCTGGTGCTGTATTATAACAGATGCAAGTATAGTGCCTGTCTGTGCTCGTTCTGACCCCAACTTCGGCCAGCGATAGCACCTGCCTGAACAATCCTATTTACAGAATGAAGAAGAGTTTAATAGAGATGGGCTGGAATCAACCATTAACAGCTACTACCTTTGGTTCTTCTCCCAGCTTGTCTGTGCGATAAAACTCCAAGTGAATTCAGTGGGAGCATCAAGTTCTTTGTGTCTGCTGAGTTAAAGCATCATTTTGGGAAAGGCAACCTCCATATTAAACATCTCCACAGTGAGAGAATGACTCTGACACCAGTCAACATTGTAGCAAGTGGCCAAATATCCACTCTTAGTAGGTTTGCAGGGAATCCCCATATTTAAAGCCATCTCAGCCTTGGCCATAGCTCCCTGTTCAAGGTGATGCACAAACAGCTAGACATTAAGGCCCCGATCCTGCACCACTGAAAACAGCAGTTTCACTATTGAATTAAATGGGCACAGGGCTATGCCCTTACTTCCGGCTGTTGTGTAACTGTGGTCTTGTCTTGCTGACACTTGGGAGTTCAGGCCCATTATAAACATTTAGATCTTGAGGGAAAAAAATCTCTCATTCTTATTTAACAAAAAGGGAAGGAGTCTGTATTCTACACAGATATGGTCTCTCCTTTGAGGAACATGTTGCCTTTGATTTCATGCCAATTTTAACTTCTGTATCCTGAGAAAAATATTGTAGTAAGTCAGCAGATTTAACAACTTTGTGTTTTAAGTATAATAAAGCAAAGCGTATACGAAGTGTGGATTTTGGAAAATAACACACTTTTATGATTTTTAATACAAGTGTTTGATCTGGATATAAACACAAAAAGCGACTCAGAGTGCTGATTCCAGAAAAACCGCAACTCAGTTCAGATGCAGACACGGTGATATTATCAGGGTTAGGTTAATGCCGACTGGCAGCAGGGGGTGCACTTTCAATTCAATAGATGGAGACTAAGCCATGCAATATCCATTAATGCCAGTGGTTAAAGCTTTGTGCATTATGCACATTTAATAATAAAATGCTGCTACCCGGATCTATGAGTTGGCACCTCCCTTACTGCCTGATGAACTGTGGAATCCACCCCACTGAGATCTCTTGTTCCTGAAAGTATATGGCTCTAAGAAGCAGCATTTTTAGCAGTTACATTCAGTACCGGGAAGAACATTTTCCTGATGCTGAAAATTTTATTCAGGTATGTGCTGTGTCCGTAGGGGTAGTAACATCAGAAACACTGACTAGATCAAAGCTTATGCCTCAGTCACATAAAGGATGGGAATAACAAAAATCCTCTGTCCATGGATCACAAATAGAGGCCTGCTCAGACTTTCTTAAACCTTCATGGGAGTGCCCATGATATACCTAATTGATTCATGATATGAAATATGGAAAGGCCCCCATAAGGTTTTTCTTGTACACACACACACACACACACACACACACACACACACACACACACACACCAGTTATGACATAAGAACAGGAATTGCCATCCTAGATCAAACCAATGACCAGTCTAGCTATGCCATCTCCACGAGTGACTAGTACCAGATATTTCAGAAAAAGATGTGCAGATTCTACCATGAACACATTTGCAATAGTGTAAGTACGGAAGAAATTTTTTCCTAACCCCAGGCACATAAGTGGTAGGCTTACATGCTGTGATATGAAAACTATCCCTTATACTTTTTATCTTACGATTACTAAATCGCCAGCAACAGACACAACTTGTTTTAAAATAATCACTTTAAAAATTGGGTATAGGTGCAGATAAATGGACTTTTAGCCAACTATTCCAACATGGCACCACAAGTCTAATTTTCATAGTCCATGTGAAAATTTTGGTTGCCCTTATCATTAATGCACACGTTAAGGGGGGATACTGTCACAGGCTCACCTAATCTTACAGCAGTCAAATTAATATTCAACTCAGGACAGCCCACCCAGGCCTTACATCCCACAAAATAAGCAAAACAGTCTTTTATTGGCTCAAAAAGGTGTTGGGATGGCCAGGCTTATTGGGTTCAGACAGTAGGAGATCCTTCCTATGCTGTCCTAACTTCACCCAGAACTGACCACTGGAAGAAGCAGCCAGCCCTTTATATCTTGCCCGTTGGGTAGGCTACTGGAGAATGAGAAGGAGACAGACAAAAGGGTCTCTTTGCTGCTGGATGAGGCAATGGCGAAGGAGGAGGAGGAGGAAAGTTGGGGCTTCTGAGAGGCCAGTGGAAGAGGAGAATGGATTTCATTTAAAATAATTTGACTGATGATTTCAGGCATCAAGATGCTGAAAGAGGACATTTTAATAACATTTCCTCCCACAATCACCTCTGCAGTCGTATTCCCTGTATGTGGACTTTTAATGACTAAAATTGTTACATCCTCTTCCCCTGAGATATTTGGCAGAACAAAACTTATATAAAATACTTTTTCCTCTAGTAAAATGACAGTAAGACACATCTGGAAAGAACTCCTTTCAGTCACAGATGGAGCTGAGCAAATAGTTCAGAATGAATAATTTGTTGAGACAAAATTTAATGTTGCCAGTTTGTTCTTGAACAGATCATGAAATTGTGTTATTCAAAATTATTCATGGATATGTTCATCAAATGTCTGCAAACGGTGAACAAACAGTTTCTTCAAATATTTGCAATTTGCATTTCATTCTGTGTTGGTGAGTTTCATGAAACACTTGGTATCCTTTCCATTCCTGATTGGATGGTATATCCACTTAACCAACACATAGCAAATTGTGACCCTGTATATCCTAGTGGGGGCATGTCTAGAAGAACAATTAACAGTGGAAACTAGCTGGGCATGATGTCAAAGAAGAAACGGAAGAGAATCTAGAGGGCATGGGGTGAGACAACTTACTGAAATGCTGGATGAAGATGAACAAGACGGTTGTTTTAAAACAGATAGGTACTTTTTACGCACCATGCAAGAAAAATCAGTAACCCAAGAGTTACTTCAAGATTAACACAAACTAGCTGACTTCATAGTTGAGTCAGGAGAATCAGTTAATATAATGGATTATCTCAATTTCAAGAAAATAGCTGATAGGTTTTTGCAAGGTATACACATAAGCCCTAGCATGAGTCTATTCCATGTAAAGGTTTATTTCGAAGTGTGAATTCCAGAAAAGAGAAAGAGGGTGTATATTTAAAATGCAATGTTCTGAGTCACTGAGTACAATCATGGTAATCTATTAGGCTACGAGACAGCGTGGCAATTAAGCCTCATAAATGCAGTGGCACAAATGGATGCAACCACATACATTATGAAAGAAATAAATACACAATTGAAGCACTTGTTCAGGAGATCAGGAACGTAATGATCTTTTTCATAGGTAAATGGAAAGGCAGACAACCAAGCCACAGATGCTGTAAAAAAAAAAAAAAAAAAAGCAGTATTTCCAGTAATATAAACTCGGGCCATGCACTGAAAAGAAATTAGCACAACCAAATGAAGCAAAATATTCTCAGGTGGTATCTGGACCTACCCTCTAGGATTCTATCACCCTTACTGGCTATATCCTACTTAAGTCACACAGTGGGTTAGATTGCCCTGCTGGCAAAGGGAAATACAAATTACATGCCTCCTGTAGAGGTCTGTCTTCACTGCCAAATTAATTTGGGCTCTTACTTAGGTGTTACCTCTAACCTGGCTGTCGTCCACATACAAAAAAACAGTCTCTCCTGAGTGTGGTGGTACTGCTATACCTGGTTTACAGGCTTTATACCTGCGGCTATAAGCTAAAGCCCAAGTGTTGCTCAAACTCAGGCTGGTAACCTACCCATTTTGCAGTGTTGATTCAAGCTACCCAACCTGAGAGCTGATAGTCTTCCAATGCCTTCCCACAATTCCCTCCCACTCCTGTGTGCCCAGAATGATAGACAAGTTCTGCCATAGTTCACTGGGAAGAATCATAGTGTGGCTCAGCTCAATGCAGTGCTAAGACCCAAAGGATATGATCCCAGAAATCCTAGTGCCTCACACATGTAATTACAGCACCAGTGTGGATACAGTTGAGTGGAGACACAAGTATGACTTTGCAGTGTGGCGACTCAGATGTTGTTGCTTATCTGAATTAACTCAACAGGGAAGACATACCCTATACATCTGTTGTGGTCCCAGGAGAGGGATCAATAGGTGTCCTCCTGGCAGATGCTGCAACAGGGAGAAGTTGAATCAGTTTAGGCAGAGTGAATCTTGAAGCAGTTTTCCACACTGCAACTCCCCTCCTCTCTTCCCCAGCTGCAAGAGGCAGCATGAAACTGGCCAAGCAATGATCAAAATCAAGATATATTTCAACATGGGAAGTGCAAAATAATCTATAAAAGGAGAAGCACATAGCACTCAAAATTGATTATACATATATATGGTACATGGAGCCCAACTGGTTTCAAAAAAGAATCTTAACGAAGCTAGAGCTATGAGAGGATTACAGATCAATAACTATCTTCTCAAGTCACATTACCGAAATAAAAGGTTGCCATTTGGAACCTGCTCTGCAGCAGAACCTCTCCAAGACAGACAGGCAATACACATACTTTTTGTGTTATTTTGGCATATGGCAAATGAATAAAAGAGCACAACAGAACCCTGTCATGAGTATGTGACCATTATATTAAAGCCATACACTAATTCTGAACAATGGGTTTGGGAGGAGAAATTGCTATTCTTTGGGTATCTATTTTTTCCAGTGAGACATTTTTTCCAAAACTCTATGAATGTGGGAAAAATTGATTATGTAGACAGATCTAGCTCTCCTTCTAATAGGCACTAATTTCTGGGCATGGTGAGTTAGTGAGATAGATTTACTAAGAACTATTCTTCTAAGTACACCTTTGAGAAACATAACTAAAAAAAAGACAGATTAGAGAATGAGAGAGGCATTTCAGAACACTTCAGCTGAGTGAATCTGCAACTATGCCTGATTTTGACCCAACAGCAGAAACAAATAGAGTAAATGCCAGATGGGTGAGGAGCAATCTTAAGGCAGAAAACAAGCAATACCAAGCACAAAATGCTAGTCCCTGCATAAATGAGATGGAGCAGAAATAATGGCAAGTAGCTAAAAGAGTACTAGCTGTATTTGAAGGAATGAACACTTATGAACTTCCTTAAGGAAAATGTTTCTTAGTACTTACAAACTGTCAGGCTATTGTTTCTTCATTTGGAAGGCCAAGGCTAAACAGCCAACAAGAACAGGAAGACAAGGATTGAAATGTCAAGAGTATGATATGCAATAAGAACAGGAGTACTTGTGATGCCACAAGTACTCCTGTTCTTTTTGCGGATACAGACTAACATGGCTGCTACTCTGAAACCTGATATGCAATAGTACACAAACATAGAAATGATAATACTGCTGCAAATTTTTGTAAACACTCACTATGGCATAACAACTAGCCCTTCCATGACAAGGGGATAGCTTATTTCAACAACATAGGTTCCTAGGCCCAGCATTTGAGTCAAAGGGCCAAATTCTACCATCCTTACTTAGAATATGTAATAACCCAGTCTGTGAGCACTATCATTGAAACCAATCAGGTCTACTTGTAGACTAAGGGCCTGAACTCACTGACTTCAACAGGGTTTGGATCAGGTCCTGAAGCACTATTCAGTGTGAGCACGAGTGGCAGAATGCACCTCAGCATTTACAGATGATTAAACAGGCAACTAAGGACCAGATCCTGCTCCCAGTGAAACCAATGACAGCTCCTATCAGCTTCAATGGGAGCAGGATTGGGCCCAACAGGCGAGTGGGTGTCTAATTTAATTCAGAATTTTAAATATACAAATGGATGGCACTCCTAACAAGAATTCTATAGCACATGCCACAGCATACAAAAAATATTTCACATATTCATAAGGTGTTCTAAAATATACTGGTTGTAGCACACTTCAGTCATCTGGACAGAATGAAGCCCAAGCAATGATTGTGAGAAAAGGCGATTTCCTTAAATGGACAGAGAGATAGAGGAAGTAATAAAATCTTGCAGATTTTGCCTACTGGTTAACCTACAAATAAGATGAGAGACATTACAGATGTTAATCTTACCAACTACTGTATTGGAAGAAGGGGTAAAAAATTTCATGGACCAGTCAAATGTGATCACAGTATGTTGATAGAAAGAAATAAGTATTCCAGAATTCCCGTGTTAGAAATAGGATCACTTACATCTGGAAATTCAGTTCTTCCTGTACTGGATAATCTATCCATAACATGTGAGATTATATCTCTATTCAAATCAGGCAATTATTCTCTTTTTTATGGTCAAGACAGCTAAATTTGCAAAAGATATGGTATTTAGAAACAAAATTCCACTACAAAAGCACTAGACTTTGTACCTACGAAGTCCATTAGGATAAATGTTTTGTAATGCTGGGTATCTGAACTGAACACACAAAAGGGTGGTATGTACATGCAGAGTGCGTTTGATAGATAGGCCTGGTGATTTGTGATACAGGATTCCTCTATCAGAGGCTTTTGCAATTACTTTTCTCTCCAGTTAATCCTTTGTTATGTGAAAATATATTATATTATTATTATTATTATAGAAACTCAGCATCTCATTAATTTGAATGATGGTCATTCTTCCAACCTGATAAACAACAAGAGTAATGACAAAATAGCGAACATTTAATTTGCTTAAAAGTGGGAAGACCATTAAAGACCTTATTAAACTGGGATATTAATCTTCAAATGTTTCATATCCTTTATAGTCCACTTACATTTAAAATGATTCCTTAAGAGTTTATTCTTCCTTCTTTAACTCCCCAGTCATGACTCCAAACTAGCAGCGTCTTTCCATATGACCTAGTCCAACACTGAGTTTACACTGTCTCAGAATTTCAAGATTTGCCTTCACAGCTGAGATTAGTGATTTATTTATCCAGCTATTACCATACGGTACTTGATGTTTCAGAGGAAGATAAAACAAACAATTGTGCATAGTATCCCTAGCCAGTTAGGTGAAAAATCCTTCCTGACCTCATTTAGTAAAATGATAAAATTATCCAGCCCTTTAAGCTCACCACTGTTAGCACATACACCTCTGTATCTCCTAATAGATATGGAAATTAAATCAAATTTTGACCACACAACCATCAAGTAATCTACACTTCATTTGCTAAACATAATGGGCAAATCCCTGGCTGCACTAAAATCAATGGGAATCCTGTCATTTTACATCAGTAGAGCCAGGATTTCACGCAAAGACTTTGACTTTTGATTTGAATGGTGGCCGCTGGCAAAAACCTTCAAAAGGCTATAGCATAGCGCACTCTGGTCACTCCTCTTCCCTGCCTCAGACGTGGCGGTGAGGAGGGTAATGTAGGAACTGGCTAGACAGGCTCTATTGAAGATTCCTCCACTCTGGGAAAAGTGCAAATGGTGAAGAACAGGGCAGAGGATAGGTCCCACCACATGGGACACTCCCTGCCTGCAATGTGCAGGATCAAGCCCAAACTCTATTGGTTGACTTTGTGGGCTCAGCTCTCCACTCTGCCTGAGCATAACGTTCAGGGATTCGGTTCTCAGTACTTTCTGAAATCAGGTTCTTCTAAAGCAGTGGTTCTCAAACTTTTTTTCGCTGCCCACTTGAAAATTGGTGCGGGTCTCGGCGGACCACTTAATGATCTTTCCAAATGTTGTTTGTACCATTAGCTAACTATTGTAAAGCTCTTTGGATAAAAGCGCTATATAAAAAAACCCCTTAATAATAAACATTTTTTGTTCTACAAATAAAAGCACACAACTCATATTTTAATATCCGTAGTCTTACCTTTCTAACGCGATGGATGTGCCCTCTCTCCCCTTCTGCGGCAGCCCCCAAGCTGGGGCTGGGAAGGAGGACCGTCTCTCCCCAGCAGCCGCAGTCCCGAAGCTGGGGAAAGGTGCCACTTTCTCTGGTCACTGCAGCCCTGCACATCCCAAATTCCCCCCATCCCCTCTTCTCACCCCACTGGCCCCTCCCACCTACCCCCTATTCCCCGCAAGGCCACCACCTCATCTTACATATGCGTCTTCTCCAGGGTCCAGGCACCTAATTAGTGGAGCCATGCCTGCACGGCTTCACTAATTAGGTGGGTGGCCCTTCATTCTCTTGTGCGCAGCCACTCAGGTGCACACCTTAGAGGGAACTACCCGCGGACCACCTGAATGGAGCTCACGGACCACTGATGGTCCACGGACTACAGTTTGAGAACCTCTGTTCTAAAGTGTCTCAAGTTGGACACCCAAGAAGTGAGGAATTCCAAATCACTTATTGCTTTTGAAAGATCTTCCCTATCTCTCATAATCAGGGCCTAAAATGTTTCTCTCAGCTTTGAATGTTATGATTTTGGGGTTAGTAGTTTCCTTTCCTTTTGTACTGAGTAGTTTAGAAAGAAAAAAAATATTTCATAGGCCCCAATTCCATATGGATGGACTCTTACCACCACAGTGGAGCATCCCTGACTTGCCCCTTTGTGCATTTAATTGCAGGACTGGGTCATGGATTTTATCAGAGCTGACATGACAGACCATAGTACTTTGAAAGAGCTGCTGTTCATCATGTAGAATATGTATTTAAGTTTGGTGCACTATGATATAGGCATCTTTTATATACATCTGGCCTCATTGTCTTCTCATCCTAATGAGACTCAGAAGTTAATCCACTTAAGTCCATGAAATAGTGTAAATAAGATCACAGTCAGGTCCATCATATATAGCAAGGGTGGCCAAAATTACTGACCCTCCAAGCCTCATACAACAATCTTCAGAATTTCGAAAGCCGGGGTGTGTCTGCTGGGGTTTGGGGCTTCTGCCCCATGGAAGGCACCTGCCAGGGCTTGGCACTGAAGTCCCAACCCCTGGCAGGAGTGCCCCATGGGGCTGAAGCCCTGAGATTCCCCTCCCCACTGGGCAGAAGCACCTACTCTATCATCCAGCTGCAAGGCAGAGGTCCTGAGCTTCCCCCTCCCCACAACAGTCTGGTAAGTGGAGAATGGGAGGGAGGACTTGGGGGCTCTGCAAACCGCACTTTAGCTGTAAAAGAGCCACATGTGGCTCACAAGCCACAGTTTGGCCACCCCGATATACAGCACAAGCTTCCATAAAGTTCAGAGGCCATCATCTTTTCAACTGTGGTAACTTGTTTGGATTTTTAAGTGTGAAGTCACAATATTTACTATGTGGCCACTTTTATTTGTCATTTCTAATTCCCTAACACCTTTCCTATAGTTTCCATTTTTACTGAACATTTTATTTTGGATTATAATTTTTGTTCTTGATTATATGACCATATATATTAAATATTCATCATATAAGTACAATTAAAATGTATAATCCCCAGAGGATGTTTATAACAATTTAAACTACCCTGAATTTAATTAAGGGAGTTAGAGGATTAAAGGCTTAAAATAAAGTTTTAAGGGGTGGCCAATGGGATAAATTTATGTGAACAAAATTATATTTGAGTTTTTATAGGTTTTAGACCAAGAGGAGAAAGGGACTGATAAAAAATAAAGAAGGGGGTATAGCTAAAAATAAAGTCCAGGGTTAAAACACCAATTATACTTACCTTTAGCATGAGTAATTTATGGTAGTCTTTGGAAGACCAGTTTTGACCAATTATACATGGGCCTGATTGTAAATCAATTCAAGTCAATGGGAATGTTGTCATTGACTTCAATAGACTTTAGATCAAGCCCCATAAGCACAACTTCTGTTTAATATACAGGGCCAAATCCCAGACCCACTGAATTCAAAGCCCAGACTAGTAAATCCAAATGGTTTCTGTACATTATTCTTTTTGTGATACAGATTGTCTAATTCTATTGTGAAAACCATAAAGATTATGCTAAAAACTTTCATTGTGATGCAGATGTTAGAAGTCCATGAATCATAGACTCATGTACGTGACCTCAATATGTCATCTAGTCCAGCGCCCCCACTCACGGCAGGACTATGTAATAACTAGACCATTCCTGACAGGTGTTTGTCTCACCTGTTCTTAAAAATCACCAATGAAGGAGATTCCACAACATTCCTAGGCAATTTATTCCAGTGCTTAACCACCCTGACAGTCAGGAAGGTTTTCCTAATGTCCAACCTAAACCTCCCTTGGTGCAATTTAAGCCCATTGCTTCTTATCCTAACCTCAGAGGCGAGCAAGAACAATTTTTCACCCTCCTCCTTGAAACAACCTTTTATGTACTTGAAAACTGTTATGTCTTCTCCCCCCCAGTCTTCTTTTCTCCACACTAAACAGACCCAATTTTTAAAAAATCTTTCCTCATAGGTCAAGGTCTAGATTTTCAAGCATTTTTGTTGCTCTCCTCTAACTTTCTGCAATTTGTTCACATCTTTCCTGAAATGTGGTGCCCAGAACTATACATAATACTCTAGTCTGCACTGATAAGGCCTCAGCTTGAGGGGAAGAATTACTTCTTGTGTCTTGCTTACAACACTCCTGCTAATACATCCCAGAATGATGTTTGCTCCTTTCGCAACAGTGTTTCATTGTTGACTCATATTTACCTTGTGGTCCACTATAACCCCGATCCTTTTCTGCAGTACTCCTTCCTAAGCAGCCATTTCCCATTTTGTATGTGTGCATTTTTGTATTCTGCTTGTTCCTTCCTAAGCAGAGTACTTTGCATTTGTTCTTATTGAATTCCATCCTATTTACTTCAGACCATTTCTCCAGTTTGTCCAGATCATTTTGAATTCTAATCCTATCCTCCAAAGCACTTGCACTCCCTCCCAGCTTGATATTGTCTGCAAACTTTAAGTATACCCTATGCCATTATAAATCATCGATGAAGATATTGAACAGAACTGGACGTAGAACCAATCCCTGCAGGACCCCACTTGATATGCCCTTCCAGCTCGACTGTGAACCACTGATAACTACTCTCTGGGAATGGTTTTCCAAACAGTTATGCATCCACCTTATAGTAGCTCCATCTAGGAATGTGCACTTCTGTACAGAGAAGACACACTGGGGGTATGTTTACACCACCATGTAAGTCTGGACTCAGGCTTGAGCCCAAACACCCACTTCTGTCTATACACACACATCTGTCAGATTTGGGCTCAGATCTAGGGTCCCAGGATGCTGTTGGGGTGGTGGGTCCAAACCCGAGTCAAGCTGAGATCCAGGGTTCAAGCCTTATTGCTTTGCATTGTAGATGTAGTGCCCACCCCCGCAAAATCAGAGACTGGGAGTCTGTCAAAAGTATCCCATGGACCAACTTCCTTTAGCCTCTCTATCCCAAGAATCTCCCATTGACTTCAGTGAAAATGGATGCAACTCCACCCCCCAGTGTACTGCAGCAGCTCAGTGAATCAGCAATAAACCCTTCTATTTCTTCTGACCACCGAGGTGCAAACACAACATCAGAGAGCTGTCTGTGTTTGCAATGGAGACTGAACAGAAGCAGCCTTTTGCAAAGCATGCTGCTTCATAGTCACAGGAGCACAGCCAGATTTTGGTAAATCTCTTGTGAGGCCAGCAAAACAGTGGACTTTAATAAGAGTACCAGGAATGATCATGCATCCCACAAATAGCAAAGCAGCGGGAAACGTTACAAATTTACTGGACAGGTGACCAGAGCAGAGAGCAAATGAAGCAGCTCAAGACAGAGCACAAGAAAACCAGGTACCACAACCACACCTTGCCATCATCATGCTTATTTTATGAGGAGTTTGACTAGCTGCTGGAGCTTGTGCTGAGAGCGGAGCCAGTGGTGGTACATGATGGTCTGGTCAGTTGGGATGGCAACCTGCTGGTCCCAGAATCCCACATGGGAAACAGCAGCAGGCACCAAGTTAGGACAGTGAAGCCAAACCGAGAGGCTGTACTTGAAAGAGGTTTTTGATGCCTCCCCTGGGGAAGAGCAGCAGACACAGAAGGGACAGAAGCCTCCCCTCAGTTCAGTAAATTTCTGGCTCCATTTTAATGTTTAATACAGTAATGGGAGGGATTTCCATTTTATGAGCCAAGGCAAAAGTAAAAAAGTTCCAGGAAGCAGTGTGTATCCACAAGTGGTGGATTATATCCCAGTAGCTTGGCTCCTTCCCTTCACCACCCTCCCCCACATGCAGTTCAAAAATAGGAGCCAGGAAATGCAAACAGTAAACACACCTTGAAAGCAAATTTTCCCTTCAGAAGGCAGATTTTTATGATGGCATTCTTGTTTCTTAAAAATAACCTGACATTGCTGTGCCCGTAAGTATGCCACTCTGTAACCACTCACTGGTGTAACAAGGCACCTAGACACAGGGGGAGATGGAAGTGTTTTCCATTTACAAATCTAGTCCATTTCAGTTAGAGGGTGGCTGTAGGTGATGAAATCATTTGTCCCAAATTCAACTTTTTCCAAAAAAATTTCCAGAAGGGTGGCACAGGGTGGGGGGAGGGTGGGTAAGGAGGAGGTCTATGGAGTTGTGTGTGTTTACATACATGCAGCCATAACAGGCTAAGCCATATGGAAGCTAATGCATCATCCTGTTGATTCCCTCATGAATTCTGACCCAATTCCCAGGTCCTGATAGCTGCAAAATCTGCTAGAAGCAGCAACTCTAGATAGGTAGTCACATTTCAGGGAAGGGCTGAATTGTATTTTGCAGGGCCAGCTTGGTAACTCACCAGCGCCCTCCACTTGTAGATATGCTGTTCGGTCATTATGTGTTTGATTACTTTGGTTGCACACACTGCCAGTTTCCCAGTGGCAGCTTGGAATAACATCTCCAACTAGAAACCACAAGAACTGTTATGTCCTCCAAAGTGTGGTAGGCCTGAAGTGCTAGAAAAAGCTTGTGTAGCATGGCCACTGATGGCATCCTCCTAAACCCAAGTAGTCCTGCAATTCTCAGAAAACTAAAAATATCTTTGAATTTTTAAACTTGCCCTTGTCTCTTCACTTTTTGCTACAATTACCCAGACTGTGTCCAGAGAGCTTCTGTTATCTGAAGTATCCCTCACAAGATATTGAAGTAACCTTGTGTCCTTGAAATTCCACAAGGATTTTTTCTGTGTTTCTGCACTGAGCTATTTGAGACATTAGCTCTGTGTCTTGTCCTATTCCAGGCCTCTTGACCACTACTGGCTGCAGTACCTCTACAGCGCACGCGCACACACACACACACCAACCTTGGCCACCATACCTTCTTGGACCATTCCAAGAGGAAGCATTTCCATGATGAACTTATAGTTGAATTCTGGGCATGGCCAATAAGCAGGTCCAGTATCAAAGAGGGACTTCTGGCTAGAGGAAAGGCATGGTGAGAGATAAGAAGAAAAGCTGGGCAGACTGCCTAAGCCTGAGGACAGGGTTTCTGTGCAGGAGCAAGCACTTGCTTTGCCATTCTTGGAACAAGGACTGCAGCTAAGGGAGGAGGACAGAGCTCAGCAGAAAGAGCCGAGCTGCTGCTATCACTAATGATGGCAAGAGTACCGGCTCCTGCTGCATCACACACACCATGGCCTGAGTCCCCTGCACATTGCCCTGTGATGCAGTCCAGAAACAGACTGAAAAATTCCATGGCTGGGTGGCCCATGTAATCGGGTTCCATGAGTGGCTAGGCAGGGCAACCTTGTTCCATGCAGTCTTCTATATTGACCCCCTCCCCCCATGCCAAGTCCACGGCAAAAGGTGGAAAGAACAGTAGGCCAGAGGACATGCTACGGTAGGGAGTTTGTCTTGTACATGGTTTCACTGTTTGCACTTGTTCATGCACCTTTTATATATAGATATATATTTTCCCCCAGTAAGATTCTTACAGATGTGGTAATAATGTATGTTTACCATACATATTTGATGAAATAAAATTTTTTATTTCTAAATTTGATTGTATGAAGTGATGCAGTGGTAACAATGTTTATTTAAAGCAATAAAGATGAACATGGTCAGGGACAATTGAGAATTAATATACAAATACTATTCCTCAATAATCTATACCAATACATTCTTCAATCACTTTCTTACATAAAACCATTCTGTGATTCGCCTTCCCCCATTTCATAATGGGTCATGTCATTCATAAGTACACTGCATGGCAATTAACTCCCCCACTCCCCAGGAGCGGAACTGCTTCCCCATAATCAATCAGCCCCCATATACTACCCACAAGTACATTCATAGGGATACTATTCCCCTTCTTCCATTGGGCTATACAAGTATAATATGGGAGCATGAAGCATCCCTGACTTCTGTTGTGTGGGTGCATCCAGCTCCAGCTGTGGTAGGTATACTTTCTGGTTGGCTGTCCTTGGCTGTCATAGGTCCATTCATGGGGAAATGGCTCAACTCTGGTTCACAAAGCTTGTGAAGAGCACAGTAAGCCACAGTGATACAGATGGTCATGATATCAGTCTTATTGCGATTGATTCAGTCCAATTTGCTGGCTGAATGCATCGAGTTGAGTTGTTTTTTCTTGTATATGGTGTTGGGTATGTGATAGGAGAGCGAGATCATCTGTGAAGTCCAGGTCTTCAAGGGATGAGAAGGATGTCCATTTAATGCCTCTTGGCATGTCTTCTGTTGTATGCTGCATTACCCAGTTGATGACAATGTTGAAGAGGATTGCAGACACACCTCTGACATTCTCCTGTTTCGACTTCAAAATTGATCAACACTGCATGTAAAATTGAAATAAAAGCTTTTGATGATGTTGATTATACGGAGAGGGATTCTATATGCCCGCAGAATGTGCCATAGTCTGGTCCTGTGAATGCTATCTAAAGCATTCTTAAAGTCTATGAAGTTTATGTAGAGTTGCCATTGCCATTCTAAGTTTTGTTCTATTATGTTTTGTAGAGTGATGATCTGGTCTGTGCATCCACGCCCTTTCCGAAAGCCGGCTTGCTCTTTTCTGAGAACGCTATCAACTGCCTCTGATATATGCTGGACTATGATCTTGCATAATACTTTGCTTGGCACAGATAGAAGTGTGATACCACGCCAGTTACTACCAAAGAAAGGAACTCTCTGATTGTATCTTCACTATAACCCCATTGGTCAACTCATCTGGCACTTGAGATGTGGTCTAAAAGGCTTTATTGGCACTTGTCTGCGATGACCCACATAACTCACAAGTGGAAAAAACTGTGGTCATCACAAACTCATACATAAGATATTCTTTGAACCACATTGAAATACCATGCATTGTTTCTCTAATATTATGTCTGTACACATACCACACACACACACACTATGCATTATTTAACCCTTGCCTGTTTATAACTTTAATAAAGAATGAATTTTTTCAAGTGATTGCATTAAGGAACCTCCATATATAACTACATTTTAATATAGGAACTTGGCCTTGTAGCTGCCCCTTTTTGGCTTGATACATGTTTGTGGACAAGTCAGTGGCAAAACTCTTATGTAATCTAGTGAAAGCAGAATTGGGCCCTCACAAGATACACAATTTCATTTAATTCTTTGCCTTTGTCAATTACACCTCTCTGCTGCCTCTAAATTTCTAGCGTTGCAGCTTCTTCCATTAGCAGCATTCACACACACATTTTACCCAAGTGACATGATTCAAACTGCTCACACTCTTTAGTGTGAAAGTTTACAGACACACATTTCCTACCTGACTACAGAATGTGGTCCTTGATTTTTTCCAACAAAACTATATTTGCGTCAAAGGGCAATTTCCGGAGCTTAGTACAGTATCAAATGATGGCCTAGCAGTTTTCATGCATTCACTCTAGTGCTCCCAGAAGGGCTCTGAGACAGGAACTCATGTTAAGCTGCTTTATTGAAAGACCTGGGGCGGGGAGGGAGAGAAATACAGCAGACAAAACAGCCACCGGTCTAAGCAAAATGTGTCATAAGCCCCTCAAGACTGTAGCAGGATGTCATCAGTAGACTTTACCTACATTAGGACTTACTGTACAAGCCTAATGACTTTCCAGCTGTGCTAATGCTGCTACCTACTGCCACATCCAGCTGCAGATGTACTTAAAGATCACTAAATATTTAAAGAATAATATATTCAGAAAAAAGAAGAACAGGAGTACTTGTGGCACCTTAGAGACTAACAAATTTATTAGAGCATAAGCTTTCGTGGACTACAGCCCACTTCTTCGG